>NC_041385.1:251491498-251512686 GCF_002162155.2 Triticum dicoccoides
CGTGGCGTTGCCTTTGGATGAACAGGACCCCGATCGATCGAGCCGGTTGGGGCTGGATGACCAGGACCCCGTGGAGGGCTGGATGAACAGGACGACCCCGTGGAGGGCTGGATGAACAGTAGCCGGTGGAGTAGCGCGTGGTGGAGGCTGGATGAACAGGAGCCCGTGGAGTCTGGAGGAGGTCGACGGTAGCCCGTGGAGGCTGGAGGAGGTCGACGCTGGAGATGAACAATATCTCGTGGAGTCCCGTTTTGCGGTATGCCACACCCCTCCTGATGAACAGGACCCCTGTTTCGACCGTAGCGCTCCAACACAAGTCCGTTCGTCCGTTTTGCAATATGCCACACCCCTCCCGATCAATAGGACCCCCGTTTCGACCATAGGAGGTCCGTTTCCTCCGTTTTGCGATACGCCAGACCCCTCCCGATGGACAGGATCCCGTTTCGAATGTGGCCGGTCAAACACAAGGTCATTTCCTCCGTTCTGCGGTACGCCAGGCCTCGTTTCCATCGCCTGTTCCGTCCAAGACGGTTGGCTCCCACGCGTTCTGTTGCCTCCCGATGAACACGGCGCATTTCATTGCGTCCTGATGAACACGGCGCATTCCGTTGCCTCCCCATGAACACGACGACGACGCAGTTTCTCCGTTCCGACCCAGCCATGTACACGAGCCCTAGCTGTATGTATGCACGAGTAGGCGTTCGAGACCCCGCCCATATGTACGTACGTGTCCGTATTTTCTTTCTTGCACCCTGGCCGTTGTACATACGTGTACATGCTACATGTGCGCCTCTACTACGACATGTGCGCGCCTCTACTAAGACACGTGCGTGCCTCTACATCGACCAGTATGTACATACACGTTCGCGACCAGGATGACAACGCTACGTATGCTTCAACCAGGTGGGTCCCGACGGTCAGGCACTTCGTTGCGTGCGAAGATGTAGATGGTGGGTCCCAGCAATCAGGGGGGTGGATTGTTTTTTTTGCCCGGACGCACTTCCTTGCGTGCGAAGATGTAGCTGGTGGGTCCCAGCAGTCAGGGGGCGAATCTTTTTTTTTGCCTGTAATATGGACGCACTTCCTTGCGTGCGAAGATTTAGTTGATGGTTCCTAGCAGTCAGGGGGGCGAATCATTTTTTTGCCCAGATGCACTTCCTTGCGTGCGAAGGTGTAGCTGGTGGGTCCCAGCAGTCAGGGGGAAAACGTTTTTTTCACGAAATACGGTGGCCCATCCGGTGGGTCCCTGCTGTCAGGTGGAGGAATAATTATTTTGCGCATAATAAGGAGGCACTTCCTTGCGGCTGCCGTGGACCCAGCTGTCAGCCTCTCCACGTACAGTACTCTTCCGATGGAAGTCGTTGATTGACCACGTTGACCACGCTGCGCGAAGAGCACCAGGGCGGTGGACGACGGCGAGGCCTAGGAAGGGGATGACGCGGAGCCGGGGAAGACGCGGCTGTGGATGCCCACTCGGAGAGGAGTACGAGGGTTCACTGGTTAGGCTGCGGTGTGAGGCTGCCGTCGCTGCAGAATAACAGGGGGTGTGGGTGAGTGGAGGGATGGTCTGGCCAGTGGTGGGAGTAGTATAGGGGAGGTGAGGTCTCCGCCGCATCGCAGCCGGCCACGGGAGGTAGGAGCACGAGGCACGACCGGTGCTGGTTTGGGCTGCTGGAGCAAGAAGACCAAAGGTTGAAGAAGCACTACGGCCGTTGGATCGACATCGTACGGTCACCGGAGCTAGAATCGTGCATATTGACTAAGTTGACAAACCCTCCATCGCCGTCAACTTAGTAGGCCCACAAGTCAGCCTGCCACTATACTGGGTCCCAGCTAGTAGGGGGGTATTCATTTTTTTGTGCGTAATAAGGAGGCACTTCCTTGCGTGTGAAGATATAGCTGGTGGGTCCAAGCTGTCAGCGGCGGTAACATTTCTTCTATGAAATACAGAGGCCCTTTCGGTGGGTCCCAGATGTCAGGTGAGGAATCATTGTTTTGCGCGTAATAAGGAGGCATTTCCTTGCGTGCGGCCGTGGACCCAGCTGTCAGCCTCTCCACGTACAGTCCACTTCAGATGCATGTCGGTCGTTGACCATGTTGACCAGGCCGCGCCGAGAGCCCCAGGGCGGTGGACGACAGTGAGGCCTAAGAAGGGAACGACACGGAGGCAGGGAAGACTCGGTAGTTGTTTCCCACGCGAAGGGGGTACGACTGTACGAGGGTTTACTAGTTCGTCTGCCGTCGCCGGAGAATAACAGCTGGTGTGGGTGAGTAGAGGGATGGCTAGGCTTGCGATGGGAGTACGGTGGGGCGGTGAGGCCTGCATGGCAGCACAGCCGGCCGCAGGGAGGAGGGAGCAGGCAGTCCTGCCGGCGCTTGTTTGAGTGGCAGGAGCAGGAAGAGCAGAGATTGAAGAAGCACGACGGCCGTTGGATGGAAATCCAACAGTCACTGCTTGTGCGTCAACCTTTTTTTTAGAAAGCCTCAAATCTGTGGAAAACAGCATACAACCCATCTGCCATTATTTCTAATAATTTACAACCCATTTGCTAATTCTTAAGGTTTTTTTGGAGCCCATATTCTTTTTGTTAGCATTACAGCCCATATTGTGGCCACGGTTAAAAAATTATACAAAATTTTGCATATTTCAGTGCGGTCCGAACTGTTTTTCATCCCAAAATTTCGAGTCACATTCAAAATGATTTTAAAAATAAATGCATATCAATATAAAATCCAACAAATTGTCCACGCTTAAAAATAAATGCAATTTAAAATCTCAAAATGAAAAAAAGAAATTTGAAACTAATTGCCAGTTTGATGTGTTTTAAAAATGTACAACCCATTTCTCATTAGTGATAGGCCATTTTCTCGGCCAGCCGAATGAAGCTCTCCTCGTCTTGAAAGATTTGCATCCCAACAGGCCTGACAAAGCGACATACTTGGCAAATCACCAAAAAACTAGGCTGTGGCCGTGGACCTAGCTGTCAGCCTCTCCACGTAGAGTACTCTTCCTTTGGAAGTCGGTCGTTGACCACATTGACCACGCCGCGCCGAGAGCACCAAGGCGGTGGACGATGGCGAGGCCTAGGAAGGGGACGACGCAGAGCCGGGGAAGACGCGATAGTAGATGCCTACGCGGAGAGGAGTATGAGGGTGCACCGGTTCGTCTGCAGCATGAGGCTGTCGTCGCCGCAGAATAACAGGGGGTGTGGGTGAGTAGAGGGATGGTCGGGCCAGTGGTGGGAGTAGTAGGGGGCGGTGAGGCCTCCGCGGCATCACAGCCGGCCACGAGAGGAAGGAGCACGCGGCACGACAGCGCTGCTTTGGGCGGCTGGAGCAAGAAGACCAGCGGTTGAAGGAGCACTATGGCCATTGGATGGACATCGTACGGTCACTGAAGCTAGAATCGTTCATATTGACTAAGTTGACAAAGCCCTCCGTCCCCGTCAACTTAGTAGGCCCACAAGTCAGCCACCCACTATGGTGGGTCCCAGCTAGCAGGGGGGTATTCATTTTTCTCGATATCCGCGGACTTGCTGGGCTGGGTGAAAATATCATGTTGGGCTAGACGGAGAAATGTTATAAAAACATAAACACATGATTGCACGTCTATTACTGCATTGGTCAGTAAAATCTTTGCAAGCTTATGTACGCAACCACTAGGAGTTAACTTGGCAAGTTATATATAAAGAATTATTATTTTTATTTTGTAAGAAATTTCAACTTACGAAATAAAATATCATTTAAATTTGATGAGTTAATAGTACGTGGGGTATTGTTATTTTTAGGCTAGACGTGGGATAGTTGAGTTGGTTCTAGGGAAAAGTACTGGGAGAAAACTCAGTTTACATCCAAAAAGAAAGTGGGAGAAAATTCAGAGACCTGCTTGGTCCACCTGAGCAGGGTAATATGTTGGGAGGAAGGAGATTCAAAGCACGGCAGCCGAGTGAACTAGTTTTTTTTAACGGACAAGTGAACTAGTTACATACATAAGCAAATAGCCACTAAAAAAGCAATCAGGTTAATGGGTTCTCAAAAGAAATATTTCGGATAAAATAGATAATTACAACACATAGGCTAATGCATGAAACACTCAGATGATAAAGGTGCTTGTAAACATCTAGACCTTCCTGGCACGCTTGATCATGACGCTGCGGCTGTCCGTGTACTCGTCGGTTACGGGAAGCAGACACGCCCTCATGTCCAAGATCTACCTGTACATGTCGTAGCATGCGTATGCGTCCTTGGACGGGTAGGTTATGTAGGCTAGATTCAGAGGTACCTCCCACGTGTTCAGGTCCTTGGTATCGTTGTCTTCTTTCATGTTGGTGTATCAGGGGTCGATGATGGTCTCGGCGAGGTCAACCACGGAGTCTCTTCTCCTGCCCGTTGTTGATGAGCTTGTATTGCTTCTGGATGTCGACAAGCTTGTTGCACCAGATGGCAAAATCGTCACGTTCTTCCTTCTCTCCACCGTAGCGAACATGCAGTCGGCGCTGCCAATGAAACGGGCGAATGCTCCAGAACCTCTGATGGCCCTACAGAAGTGGTAGATGAGAACCTCGTCCCGCACACATACCTGGGCGATGGTGATCCGCTGGTCCCTGTCAGGAGACGAATGGATGGGCACAAGCTCTAGTCTTGCAACCTTGTGCTTTCTCATCCTGTAGGTACTGCTTGAACTCGGCGAGGCAGAGCTTCACCGAGTCCGGATCGTTGGTGTACATCACATTCAACTTGGTGCAGCCATAGGACTGAACGGCGAACTCAAAGGGGAACTCCTTGCTGAAGTCCATATCCAGCAGGCTCACCCCTCGGATCGCCATTGGAGTCTCTTCAAGTGAACGAGTGTGTAGGCAGCAGCAGCAGTTCGTTTTTCAACTCTTGGGGAACTAGATTCAATAGTAAACTGAGTGTGTACAGGCGATAACAGTTAATACCCCTCCCTTGTCCGCTGCACGCCCGACACAAGATGCACCCTCGGCGCATTCAAACGTCTCCATTAAGAAACCTACCCGGCCACACATCGGTTCACGAGCGGGTCTGTATTGGTACTGTAATAATAGGAGTTAGTGGTCACTTTACTTAAATTTAATTAGCTTTAATAGAAATTTATACTTAAAACAAGCAATGCATTGGCTCGTTCTATCAGTGCCACAGGATCAACATGCACAACAATTCTCAGGGCGCACATGATCAACACATTTGTCGCACTTTCACAAAGATAATACTACCAAGTTTGAACTGTTTGTTATGGTTGTTGTCCTCTGCATCATCATGCCATGTTTCCCAGCTTGCAAGATTCAGAACCAACAAATAAGATCCAAATAATAAGTACAACAAAGATGCTTACACATCTCACTGATTCCCAGCTTGCAAGATTTAGAACCAACAAATAAGATCCAAATAATAAGTACAACAAAGATGCCTACACATCTCATTGGTTCCAAGCTTGCAAGATTCAGAACCAACAAATAAGATTCAAATAATAAGTACAACAAAGATGCCTACACATCTCATTGGTTCCCAGTTTGCAAGATTCAGAACCAACCCATTAGAGCCTTTTGATAAAGTGAATATCGGGATTAAATCCATCTTGGCTAGCCATGTCATACAATCGAAGAACTTGGCGAATGCTCTTGATCGTCACAACATCTGTAGTTGAGTATTCCTGTTTGCACAGCACAAACAAGAAGAGCTTGATTTCACTTTACTAGTGGCCTCCTTGAACTCAACCTGCAGCTCCACTAGGATGAGGTCTGCCTGGAGTTCCATGATTCAATTCATGCGCCTTTTTCTGCAGTTCACCTGAAATGAAGCAAAGATTGCATCATTAAGCTAGCAATAAGTACTTGCTCTCATGAGCTGGCAGGTTCTTCTTTAGTAGTTGCACTAAAATTGAGGAACATTAAGGTTGGCTGTCCGGCTCATGTAAGGTGCAACTATAATTTTCTTATCTTTTTGTGCAGTTCCACTAAAATAAAGTTCCATTGTGGTGACAATGACGGCTCATCTTGCAAAGGCTAATAAAATGTTGCACGAGATTACCAGCATAACTTGACGGAGATTTTGGAAACTCCAATCACCATTTTGTGCAGTTCCACCAAAATTGAGAGATGTTGCCCATGTGACATTTTAGTTGAACTGCACAAGACACGCATTCCAAAAAAAAGTGTTTTGTGCAGTTCACCAAAAGGTCACAATAGCAACAAGGTGAAATGGATATCCCTATCTGCATAAAAAGATAGAAAGTAGACAGTTGCTGGTCAATAAGAATATACGAAACATATTCAGAATGAAAAGAAGCATCTTAATTATGTTCATGGCAATCATGCAAGGACAGTATAAATTTTTAAACTTCAGCAATGCTTCATGTTACCAGAAGCATTGCGATCAACAATGAGATTCCTCAAATATGGGATTACTTTAATGGTGGCATTGCTTGTTTACCAGACAAAGTAAATCAACAGCAGTTAAAGAGTTGGTTTAAAGGCATGGGACCATGGGGACACCAGGACACTCAGCAGCGTAAAGGAGCAACTCACTTATCATACTAGGGAAAATAGCAGGAGTGCAATTTGTAACATAGTTTAATTGCATCTTATCACTAGAGGCATTTTATTAACAATAACACTGGTTAGACATGTCCCTAAGGTAACAGTGTGATCGCTTCATTTTACATGCGCTCTTACATTAACAAAAGCAAAAGGTTGGTATAAGGACATGCGGCAGTGGACGCATCAGCACAATGTACCTACAAGGAGGCATAAAGTGGTGATGCCGAGTTTGTTCATGCTATGTGAGGGCAGCAAACCTAATCCTGGAGACCTTGTACTATGTGAGGGCAGCAAATCTAATCCTGGAGACCTTTTACTATGTGAGGGCAGCAAATCTAATCCTGGAGACCTTTTACTATGTGAGGGCAGCAAATCTAATCCTGAGACCTTTTACTATGTGAGGGCAGCAATTCTAATCCTGGAGACCCTTTACTATGTGAGGGTAGCAAATCTAATCCTGGACATACTCTGTTGACTTGTCCACCAGCCACCACTTTCTATCCTTTTTTCAACCAATAATAGATCTGTTCCATATCCAGTTTGTACTGCATTTTCCCATTATTTCCCTTTTCAACTAAGAGACCGGTTGGGTATCTGATCTCTACTACTTTCACCATATTATTTCCTCTTTGAATCAAGTCCTAGATTCATGCTACAACTTTCCCCCCTTTCTTCGTTGTTTGAACAAAGCCCTAGATTCGTATGCATGAAGTAGCTTTACCTCTAATAATACTAAAAATTTAGGTGGCTTTGGAAGAGATGATGGGAGCAGAAAAAGATGCACATGCGGACATGTGGGGAGCTGGGGCAGTAGAGCAAGGCCGCTTTCGAAGAACTTATACCTGAGGGTCACCAGGATATCGGCGGCGGCAGGTCGGATCTGCGGACAATACGGCAGGGAGGAAGAAGGGTCGGAGGACCTCCCGAGTCGGTGCTGTGTCGGAGAGAACGACACGGGCAGAGGATCGGGCCCCTCCGGCAGCTGTGGGTTTCCTCCCTCGGCGGTGATGACCGTGTGAACGATGCACCTTTTAGTCCTCTACACACACCGGTCGAAGGGATCCGACTCGATCTGTGACCAGCGGTGAGCAGAGAGAAAATGTCGCTACCGTTGTCTTGTTTATATCTGGATAGGATGAGAGAATGAAGAGAGCAACCCTAGTAAAGCAAGCACTCAGGCCCCTGCGTACATATATAGTGCAGTGATTATCTTTTTCTCTCCACAACAAGCGTTTCAATTTGTGTATGTGGCATTAAAGAAAAGAAACTCTCTATTTAAGGTGACTATTGTACGACTCCTACTTACTACTAGTAGTAATAGTATTGTTCACTTGTGCTCCTCGCCCCTCTATTCATTGAACAATCCCACGGGTGAATAAACATACAGTAAGTACTACATTTATATAGAATGAACAAGCTCGAACTATTTTCGTGTAGTTAAAAGTTGAGGGCGGGGCTTTTCCCGGGCAGTATGCGCGTCAATTTTCGGGTAGGTGGTTTGATAGAGAGGCGAGGAGGGTAAGCGAGTGGCAGATTCTCAAACATACTGCTGGAAAGGTCGGGCTGTGCGATTTGACGGCGCGTTACTGCTGGAAACACTTGTGATATGACCACTCACTATAGTCATGAATTACTGGCGCTCCGACCGGGGTGATGCCCCCCTTCCGTTCCGCGCTCTAATCTGGTGCATGACACGTCGACCCGGATGCTGGCTCTCCCACATGTCGGACTAGTAAGAAGGAGCAAAGAATGATGCAGTATATATTACTAGTACTACTACTACTCAGGTCAGAGGAGTGCGAACCACGACAGCCCAGTGAACCAGTAGTGCGAACCACGGTAGCCCAGTGAACCAGCAGTAGAAAACAATGTGGTGATATGGCCATAAAAAATGTGCTACGGTCCACACTGTAGCATGTACAGTAACACTCCTCTTTGTTTGGATCCCTGAGTTATAGATTGGAAGTTTTCTCTGCAAAGAAGAGAGCTAGTTTGGGTTGAAATAGCCTCAAATTATCGAAACAAGAGGGGTTAGTTTGAGCTAGTTTGCTCTATCCCAGCTAAAAAACTAGCTCGGTGGAGAGGTTCTAATTGGGTTAGTTATCCTCAGGACCACTAAAAGAGAACTAAAAAAATCTCCCCTGCCTGCACCAGACCGCTCCCCCCCTCTCGCATGACTCCTCTCTATTCCCCATAGGGCCGCCCGCCCAAGCGCCGCTCGCCCTCTCTCTCCTTTGGCCGCCCTCTCCTTCCGGCCTCCGCCGCCCTACTCCGGTCGCCCTTTCCCTACGGCCTTCGAAGGTCACCCCGCTCCCCCTTCACCGGTCGTTTTTCACCCTCTGTCGTGCGCGGCGGCGGCGCATCTACCAGGGAGGTCGTGAGAGGGGTGAGTTTGTTCATTCCTTCTCTATCTCACAGCCATATCACTGATCTTGTTCAGTTCTACATAGGGTGCGTCGACTGCAAATTCAAATTTCCTACGCGCAGAACAACCAAGAACATGCTACGGGAGATGGATCACATTTCGTTACCACTAGACGCGCAGTGCCGTGCAGCAGAAGAAGAGTTGGGGCAGCGCGTCCGCGTGGATCACCTCCTCGTCCGATCTCCCTCGAATAGTCGGTCGTCCGATCCCACATACAAGTTCGCCGGAGCGGCGCAAGTGCACCGCCTCTAACGGTATCCACGCGTGCAGGAGGAACACCGTGCGGCGGACTGCTAGGTCCGATCACACAGTCGGCGGCGAGTGGAGGCTATTTGCAAGACATGCAAACCCTAGCTGCAACACCGAAGCGATCAGCTGAATAAGTGCGCCGCACCTCCACTATATATAAGCATCCGTCGCGGGTTCAACACTTGGGCCTTGGACGGATCCTAAAGCGAAAAGTCTACTCGGTCGCATTCCAAGTCTAGCTCGGATCACATCTGACCAGTGTCCTTCGAACCGACCTCGTAGGTTCCTTCCCTTAAGCGTGCGACCCCTTAGGTTCAAGTCGGCCTGGTCACAGTTCGGATCACCTCCGACTTGCACTGTTGGTAGCGGCCTCTAGCAAAGCGTGCCGACCACCAAGCAGACTATGAAGCTGGTTAGGCGAACCTCTACAACGTGTCACACTTCTGTTCCCTTTGCCGCACGATATATATTGTCGGGCTCAAGGCGGCACTATCATCCTTGTGCTAGCCTGACCTCTTTCTCGTTCCAGTGATGCCGACCACAAACCGGATTATCTCATAATCCTTGTCGCATGGCCATGCATATCCTGGTCGGATCACACGAGGGGCCCAGAGTATATCTCTCCTGATCGGAGGGGCAAACCCATCTTGCTCGACCATGTCTCATAGCATGGGACTGGACAAACCTGAAACCTACCTTTGTAACTACCCAGTCACGGAGTAGCGTTTGGTCGGCCCAAACCAAGTCTGTCACCATCCCAAGTACATGCGTCAGCTCAAGTCTTAGGACATAGAACGTATGTTGTACTAGGGACTCACAGATGACATATCGCTACGTCTCATAGTTGGGTCTGTCCGACTTGGACCATATCTCGACTCGGATCCAACTACATTGAATTCGACCAGACCTTTCCAAGTCCATTTTATCCGGTTAGCATCCAATGCTCCATGGCTACTGAGACCGAGCCATCAACCGTGTCATATGCTAGTCTAGTCGGCTGCGCATCCACACAGCCCTTTCGACTAGGGGCCTTTTAGGACAGTAATCATACAATGCATAGTCCCACAAACAAGTCACGTACTTGCTGATACACATCATTGATAATGTCCAAGGACTATCTTTATTTATAAACATATAGGAAATATCATCATACATGATTGCCTCTAGGGCATATCTCCAACAAATCTTGCTCGCTCTAGCGCTAATTCTGATTTGGAAAAGCAGATCCTGATCAAACTTGGTATAGATTTGTGGTGCATGCATGGAATTGTTTGATGCTGCTTGAGGAGGAAATAAATCTTTCTAGAGGCCCAAAGATTCAGTTCACCTTTCTAGGTATTTCAGTTCCAGGCTTGCATTATTTCTAGAGGCTCAAAGATTCAGTTCACCTTTCTAGATATTTCAGTTTCAGGCTTGCATTATTTCTAGAGGCCCAAAGATTCAGTTCTCCTTTCTAGGTATTTTAGTTACAGTCTTGCATTATTTCTAGAGGCCCAAAGATTAAGTTCCTAGTCGGCGGCAAGCGGCCCTGCTACCCATGCCGGTGTCGACCTCAACTCGCAAGGGCCAGCGTCGGAGGGGTTCCCGGGGCTTGGGCTCTACAGAGCCTTCCTCCAGAGCGACGATGGCGAGCTCCTCCCTCGGTGTGTGAGGGGCTCCGGGCTCCCTCCCTATCGTGAATGACTTCCGTGCTGAGTTAGCTCATGCTTTGTTTCATGGAGTGTTTTTTTGTGAGTCTTGATTGACGACTTGTATGTTTAAGTGGGATATCTCATTTGTATGGACAAAGTAAAAAATTATCATGTTTTGCATGCTTGATTTGTAAAGATGGTTCGTTTATGTCAATTGTGAGCGGGAGGAGGCCACAGAAGAGCCGGCCACACCAAATCCGGCAGGAAATAGGGTCCAAAGTAGTCAAATGATTGAGAAAGAGCATTTATTGTTAATCTAACCCTTCCATCCATACACCTCTTCGGTTTGGAGTTAGTTCAGGGTTAGAATCTAACTCTAACCTCTAACTGAGTTAGAGTTCTCCTCATCTCGGTTCATCGCCATCATACTTTCCCCATTCCTGTGTTTTCAGTATCCTGCGAATCAAAGAGGCCCTTTTTTGCGGGAAAAATCAAAGAGGCCCTTAGACTGGTTTAGGTCCGGTCATTTTTATAAATGTGTTATGTCCAAAATTTAATGAACGTGCTCCGGTTTCTACGAAAATAATCCGGTTTCATGTAGTAATTCATTCATTTATTTATTCTTCTGCGGGGGATTTGCATGTAATTCGTGAGGTCTGAAATGTAAAGTACCTCGGCATATGCTCCGAGTCGTGCATGCACTACGACCCAGATGCTCTATGTCCCACATGTCGGCGAATGGGAGCACGTGGAAATAGCCTAGGAGTACATATAGGAGGATAAATGCGTGAAAAAATATGTACTGTGAAGCGTAGCTGTGGTTCGAAAAGGAGACCTAAAGTGATGATAGCTATAGGTCGCACGCACCCAACTAGTGTTACTAGTCATACGACTAATTTTTCTCTAAAAAAAAGAGGCACGAATGCTCAGTACTCCTATTCTATCAACATGAGTCCCATCTGACAACAGCGTCCGTGCTACAGCTAGCTCTCCTCCCTCGTTTCTCTCTTCTAATTCTAAACTCGGCCGACGCCCGGTGGGCGGGGTGGGTTTGCTCAACTACGGCCCCACCTCATAGTGAAAACGTTACGACTGGAATAAAAATGTCATATACTCCCACCATTCCTAAATATAAGCCTTTTTAGATACTATTTCAAATGGAATACATCATACAGATGTATGTAGACAAAGTTTAGAGTGTAGATTCACTCATTTTGCTCCGTATGTAGTAGTCACTTGCTGGAATCTTTAGAAAGACATATATTTGGGAACGGAGGGAGTACTACACTAATAAAACATTAAGGCCACGAGGCGATGCAGTGCTGGTTACAGGAGGCAACACTACAAAAGAAAACACATATCTGTGACATTTTGGGCTGAACGAATTTTTTTATATGTCAAACTTATGACACTTCTATGACGATAATTGTGACAAAACACGGTATCATCATAGATGTGGCGGGCTCCTACTTCTATGACAAAAAATCATGAGAGAAAATGGGCTTTTCATCCTGGGCGGGCCGGAGACGCAGCTGCATGACATTCTTTGGGCCGTCCATGACGGAAAAAACCATGGTAGAAGCGAGGGCGAGGAAAATTTCGGGGAGTTCCTGGTTACGGTGGGTGGTTGGGGGCCAAGCGATGGCGTTTCTCTCGTACATGTACGCGCATGTGTGCGAGGCATTGGCTCTAACTGAACCCGAGCGCGGAGTTGGGCTCTAACTAAACCCGAGCGATGGCACTGCAGGCTACGCATTACTGAGCCCGAGCGATCGATCGATGGCTGTTAACTGAACCCGATCGAGCGATTCCTTCGCTACTGCTGCTAACTGAAGTCGATCGTTGCTGCCTACCTGGATGAACAGCGTTGTGGGTGGATGAACAGGACCCCGTAGCGTTGCCTCTGTATGAACAGGACCCCGATCGATCGAGCCGGTTGGGGCTGGATGAACAGGACCCCGTGGAGGGCTGGATGAAATAGGATGACCCCGTGGAGGGCTGGATGAACAGTAGACGGTGGAGGGGTGCCCGCGGAGGGCTGGTTGAACATTAGCCGGTGGAGTAGCGCACGGTGGAGGCTGGATGAACAAGAGCCCGTGGAGGCTGGAAGAGGTCGACGGTAGCCCGTGGAGGCTGGAGGAGGTCGACGGTGGAGATGAATAGTATCCTGTGGAGTCCCGTTTTACGGTACGCCACACCCCTCCTGATGAACAGGACCCCCGTTTCGACCGTAGCGCTCCAACACAAGTCTGTTTTGTCCGTTTTGCGGTACGCCACACCCCTCCCGATCAACAGGACCCCCGTTTCGACCGTAGGAGGTCCGTTTCCTCCGTTTTGTGGTATGCCAGACCCCTCCCGATGAACACGATCCTGTTTCGAACATGGCCGGTCGAACACAAGGCCGTTTCCTTCATTCTGCGGTACGCCAGGCCTCGTTTCCATCGCCTGTTTCGTCCAAGCCGGTTGGCTCCCACGCGTTCCGTTGCCTCCCGATGAACACGACGCATTCCGTTGCCTCCCCATGAACACGACGCATTCCGTTGCCTCCCCATGAACACGACGACAACGCGATTTCTCCATTACAACCCAGCCATGTACACGAGCCCTGGCCGTACATATGCGCGAGTAGGCGTTTGAGACCCCGCCCGTATGTACACATACGTGGCCGTATTTTCTTTCTTGCACAATGGCCGTTGTACGTACGTGTACATGCTACGTGCGCGCCTCTACTATGACACGTGTGCGCTTGTACATCCACCTGTATGTACGTGCACGTTCGCGACCAGAATGACAATGCTACGTATGCTTCGACCAGGTGGGTCCCGACTGTCAGGCAATTCCTTGTGTGCGAAGATGTAGCTGGTGTGTCCCAGCACTCAGGGGGCGAATCATTTTTTTTCCCGGACGCACTTCCTTGCGTGCGAATATGTAGCTTGTGGGTCCCAACAGTCAGGGGGGAAACCATTTTTTCACGAAATATGGTGGCCCGTCCGGTGGGTCCCTGCTGTCAGGTGGAGGAATCATTATTTTCCGTGTAATAAGGAGGCACTTCCTTGCTGCGGCCATGGACCCAACTATCAGCCTCTCCACATACAGTCCACGTCCGATGGAAGTCGTTCCTTGACCATGTTGACCACACCGCGTCGAGAGCACCAGGGCGGTGGACGACGGCGAGGCCTAGGAAGGGGACGACGCGGAGCCGGGGAAGACGCGGCAGTGGAAGCCCGCGCAGAGAGGAGTACGAGGGTTCATGATACGTCTCCAACGTATCTATAATTTTTGATTGTTCCATGCTATTGTATTACCGCTTTTCGATGTTTATGGGCTTTATTTTACACATTTATATCATTTTTGGGACTAACCTACTAACCGGAGGCCCAGCCCGTATTGCTGTTTTTTTGCCTATTTCACAATTTCGAAGAAAAGGAATATCAAACGGCGTCCAAACGGAATGAAACCTTCGGGAGCGTGATTTTTGGAACGAACGTGATCCGGAGAACTTGGAGTGCAAGTCAAGAAGCTTGCGAGGCGGCCAGGATACAGGAGGGCACGCCCCCTATCTCCTGGGCCCCACAGGCGGACACCGACGTATTTCTTCCTCCTATATATACCTACGTACCCCGAAAACATCAAGGGAGCCAACGAAACACAATTTCCACCACCGTAACCTTCTGTATCCGCGAGATCCCATCTTGGAGTCTTCATCGGTGCTCCGCTGGAGGGGGAATCGACCACGGAGGGCTTCTACATCAACACCATAGCCCCTCCGATGAGTTGTGAGTAGTTTACCATAGACCTTCGGGTCCATAGTTATTAGCTAGATGGCTTCTTCTCTCCTTTTGGATCTCAATACAATGTTCTCTCCCTCTCTTGTGGAGATCTATTCGATGTAAACTCTTTTTGTGGTGTGTTTGTCGAGATCCGATGAATTGTGGGTTTATGATCAAGTTTATCTATGAGAAATATTTGAATCTCCTCTGAATTATTTTATGTATGATTGAGTTATCTTTGCAAGTCTCTTCGAATTATCAGTTTGGTTTGGCCTACTAGATTGATCTTTCTTGCCATGGGAGAAGTGCTTAGCTTTGGGTTCAATCTTGCGGTGTCCTTTCCTAGTGACAGCAGGGGCAGCAATGCACGTATTGTATTGTTGCCATCGAGGATAAAAAGATGGGGTTTATATGATATTGCTTGAGTTTATCCCTCTACATCATGTCATCTTTCTTAATGCGTTACTCTGTTCTTTATGAACTTAATACTCTAGATGTAGGTAGGAGTCGGTCGATGTTGTCGGATTTAGGGTTCCGGCAGACCCTTGTGCTTCGAACACTGGGGTGCGCGCGGAGATTTCTCCCTCTACCTACCTGCTCCTCACCGACTCGCTAGGATCTAAACTACAAAAGGAACAACACAAGAGACACAGAGTTTATACTGGTTCAGGCCACCATTGCGGTGTAATACCCTACTCCAGTGTGTGGTGTGTTGGATTGCCTCTTGGGCTGGTGATGAACAATACAAGGAAGAACAGCCTCGCGAGGGTCTGTTCTTGGCTGGTGCGATGAACTGCTAGGAGGAGTTCAGTCGCTCTCTCTACTGGCTTTCTGGTGAGGATTCTTGATTCTGGATCCCTCTACCTTGGGGGTGGCTAGTCCTATTTATAGGCAAAGGCCCTGGGCCTCTTCCCAAATATTGAGCGGGAAGGGCGCCAACAATTGGCCATTTTGAAGGGGAACATCCGGTACACTTATCCTGACTAAAGTTGGTCCTCGCCTGTCAAAGGCTCTGGTGGTGACGCCCGCTTGGGCTCCACAATGACTTCCTTCCTGCCGTTGGGCTGGTCTTGGTCTTATTGCACTGAAACGGATACCTTTGCTTGATGCTCTTTCCCGCGCTTCCTCCCTTTGCACCAAAGAGGAAAGGAGGACACTGCGCGGCTGGCGCCCGATTGGCGCCCTTGGTCGTCATGGCTTGCGTCATGCGGCACCTCGCGAGGTACCCCGCCTTGAACTCTCCACCTCCTCGTGAGCCAGCCTGATGAGGCCGCGCCTGAGGAAGCTCCTTGTCGTCCGCCCCACGAGGCTTCGCCCCTCACGAGGGTCTTTAGCTTGTGTTGATGAAGATGGGCCGTGCTGGGCCCCCCTTTGAGCCACGCCGCAGGCCGCAGGCAGGCAAGTCTGGGACCTCCGTTCCCAGAATGCCGACAGTAGCCCCGGGGCCCAAGGCGCGCCCGGGCTTGGCTGAGCAGAGAGGCGAAAGGGCAAGTGCGAAGCGCCGTGGGCCCTAACAGCCTGCGGCCTTGGGCGCCGGGTGGCGGTTGATTGGACATGGGCGGCACTGTTCCCCCACGCCTCCTTATTTTGTGCCATGCTAGGCAGACTCGTAGTCGCACACAGCCGCTCGGCTTTTCATCGCCCGAGCGTCCTCTGCACTTCCTCGTCTCGAACTCCAGCTTCCGCTCTCAATCCAATCTCGAACCTCCCCCCTTCTGCTGCCATGGCTCTGACGAAGAAGGGAAGAGGGAAGAAGCCCATGCCTCCGCCTCACTCGCCGTCGCTGGCGGCCACAACCGTCGACCGGTCGATCATAACCACTCGAGAGGGCTTGGGCAAGGTCAGCTCGGCTCTGGCCACCATCTTCAACGAATGCAGGAGGACGACGGCCTGGCCCGCGTCCCGCTTCTCCATCGACAGGAGAGCCACCGAGGTCCGGTATTTCGCTGACGCCCTGTGGGCGGGACTGGTTCCTCCCTTTTCCGATTTCTTCAACGCCGTGCTCTCCCACTATCAGATCCACATGATGCATCTCGGTCCTGAATCCATCACCCTTCTTGCGGTCTTCGCCTTCGTTTGCGAGGCAATGATGGGCATCCTTCCTTCGGTTGCCTTGCTGCGCCACTTCTTCTCTCTGCGCCTTGTCGACCCCACCCAATGCTCGGGGTGCATGAGCTTCATTGCTGCACCTGAAACAGCGGCCTCAGGGATCGACTTTAGTCTTCCTCCGCCTGCACCTGGGTTTCGCGAGCGGTGGCTGTATGTGGACGTAGGGGTGCCCAGCCCCTGCTGTCGGAGCCATATTCGCCTGCTGTCCCCAACTCAGGCTGGGGCCAGGAGACGCTCACGAGTTCCCGGCTCATCTTCGTCTTGCGTCGCTTCACGTTCTTGAGGACGCTCGGCATGACGGCACCCAAGGTGGTGAAGGAGTTCCTGCTACGCCGTGTTGCCCCTCTCCAACGCCATTCTCACCGGATGTGGGCCTTCAGCGGGCGTGAGGATCATATGAGGCTCCAGGAAGAGGACCTGACGCCTGAAGCGCTGAGGAAGGTGCTCTTGGTCTTGACTTGGGACCCCAACCCCGGCAGCATCCGGCATGGGGGGGCCTTGCTGTACCTCTACCCAAACATAAGCGACTTTGTGAATCAGATGCCTATCTTCGACGAGTGGGGCATGCGCTCCGCTGGCCTCCAGGGGCCTCGCGAGAACCCAGTGGTGGTGGCGCGATTGCAGTCGGCCAAGGAGGCTCTTCCTCAAGTGGCGGAGCAGGGAGGCATGAGCCACCGGAGGCCCAGGGCCCCCCCGCCGAGGTGACGACGCCGTGCGGTGCTCATGAGGGAGCAGCCCCTGAGGCTCGTGCTGCTGTGGCTGAGGGCGGCGAGCAGCCGCCCGCAGCGCCTGCGGCTGAGGCCCCTGAGGCCCCAGCTGCTCTTCTTGGTGAGGCGACTGGCAGCGCGCATCAGGCAGACGCCCCAGACGCGGGTCGCCTTGACGCTTCTTCCTCGCTGCAGGTTGACCCCTGCGCTCGACTCCTGGGTCGCTTCCGCGTGGAGTATGAGGCCCTTCGGAAGAGAAGGGAGGCCCTGGGTGACGATTACCCTTGTCGCCTGCTGAAGCGTAGGAAGTACTTCGCCACCGATAAGTAAGCCTTCTCCTTTCCCAGCTCCTGATCCTTCCGTTGCTTTTCCTGATCCTTGCTCCGCAGGACCCTTCCCGCCGGGTTCACGGAGATGACTGAGGAGCCATCCCCCTTGTCTCTGCCCTCTCCACCTTCTCCGAGCACTCCGAGCAGCAGAGCCCTTGTGGTGAGGCCAGTTGGAGAGGTGCACCGTCCTGAGGCGCATCGCGACCCCGCGCGCCTCGCGACCTTCTTTCGCGAGCCTTCTCGTGGCATAGCCAGCCTGCCGTGGACTTCTCGTCTGGTCGTGGACCGTGATTGGCTGGGGTACTCCCCGCGCTCTTCATTTGGGGATGGACTGGCTCCAGGACGGGCTTCCAGCGTGGCGTGCCCGGCTGCCTCGAGGGCGCCAGCCCCCAGCCCCCTGCCCGGAGGGGGAGTGTTGATTCGTGCCCCCCGGCACTCGCTTGGGGCGTTTGATGGTGTGGAGGACGTACTCGAGCGCGCCCGGGAGCGTCTCGATCTTTGCCAAGGGTTTCTTCGAAGGGGGGCTGACGCGGTGAGCCTGCTTGGTGAAGAGCTCGCTGATGAGGACACGCGCCTTGAGGCCGAGGGCCTGCGCCTAGTTGCAGAGAGGCGCGAGCTAGAGGCAGCTGTCGCCCTCACGTGCTATCAGCGCGATCTTGGCGATGAGGAGGCCAAGGCGTCACTGGCGGCCTCCCGGGAGGTCCGTTCCCGGGCCGTCGAGGAGGCCCAGGAAGCTGACCAGCGGCGAGAGGCGACGGAGGAGTGGGCACGGGAACTCCTGGCCCGGTGCCACTCACTGGAGGAGCAGGTGGAGCTGCGCGAGGCGGCCCTCGCGTCGATGAAGGTGGCTTCAGGTGACCCAGCGGAGCTCCAGAAGCGCGAGGAAGCACTGACGCTGGAAGCTGCTGAACGCGCACGTGAGTATGAATGCCTGGAGACGAGGGAGCGCTTGGTGATGCAGGCTGAGGATGATGCCGCTGCGCGGGAAGCCCGCGTCCTGGAGGAGGTCGGACGTCGGGTGGCGACGGCGCGCTTGAACCTCGAGCGCGAGTTCGAGGAGAGGATGGGGTTGATCCGGACCGAGGCTGAAGGTAGGACCGGTGTCTTGAGGGTCAAGCTGGAGGAAGCGACGCGGCGGGTCGATGCTTTGCGGGCCGCACTGGAGGTGGCGCAGGGGGAGTCAACTACCTCCCATGCCGAGGTGCTTCTCCTTCGCCAACGGGTGGACGGGGCTGAGGCTGTCGCACGCCAGAATGCGGACGAGATACGCCAGCGGCGGCTCCTGGAACATGAGCACGGCCCCATGCTCACCACGCTTCGGGAGAGAGCCAACACGGCCTTGGGTAACATCTGCGAGGCGGCTGTCGGCGAGCCGCACGCAGTTAACTACGCCGGCAACCTTCAGTTCTTCACCGACATGGTGACGCAGCTGGAGGCGCGGTCGGTCAGGGCCAACAGGTTGGTGGAGGAGAGGAGTCGCGCCCTGCTCGGGCGTGCTTTTTCCCGCGTCCTTAGCCATCTCCGGAACATGGATCCCCACTTCGACTTTGACGCTGCCATCGCCCCAGTCCCCCAGGCCGTCCGGGACGACCTAGCATACTGGGTGGAAGACAGCGTGGACGCTCTCGTCAGGGCCTTCCCTTCAGACAATGACGATGCGATCGTGGCCTCCTCCAAGGGCGGCGTGGTGAACGGTCCTGACACCACTGGTGACGATGCAGAGGGTGATGGCGAGGCCAGCGACGCCAGCGACAGTTCGGGCGGTGCTCCTGAGGATGCATTGGGGGATTTATCCGACTGACCGCATATCGTTCCCGTTTCCTTACCCTGCATGAATAGAACTCAGGTTTTGACCTGATGGTTGTAAGAGCATTTTGGGAGGGGGTGCCCCTCATGTAAAACTCATGTTCAGCGTACTAGTGGATGCTACATCACCCATATGCCCGTGCCAAGTAGTTGGCTAGGCGACAAGCCGGCTGGCTAGTTTACCTTTGTCCCATGTGGGCCCTGAGATAGCTTGCGGGAGGCTGTGGTGTCTCGAGTGTCTCCTAATCGAATTCGTAGGATCTGCAGTGAAAAACCTCCTAAGAGGATGCGACGGCAGCAGTCTGGGCTACACGCAAGCTAGGCCGGAGCTGGCTCACGAGGGGCTCACGAGGGGAGGCAGCTGAGGCGAAGTGGTAACCGAAACGCGAGAGATTGCTCGAACGAGACTAAGCACCCCTTCCCTAAACACACGCAAATCTCAAATTCGAGTCCAACTTAAATCCAGCGGGGGAAAGCAACAACCAAGGGAAAAGCAATGAAAACAGAAAAAGGCCACGTCCGGCACCTAGTCTAGTCTTGGACGTCTTCTCACCAGCGTGGAGCTAAGTGCTGCCACTGGGCGTGGGAGGGAGCCCAAGGGCCTGAGGCCGGCACTCCTGAGACTCCGGGGCGTGTACAGCCCCACTCATTATTATGTGAGTGTCATGGGCCGGCGAGCTTCACAAGCACTGGGCCTTCTTCACAGGTACCAGCCTTGCTTCATATCGCCAGACGAGGGCCCCGCCTTGCGCCACACTCTAGTGCCATCAACAACGACCAGAAACCAGGACGCCGCCGATGGGGTAGAGCGATCGCCAGCGGTTCCCTCGACGACCATGGGTCCTCCGCCAGGGGAAGGCCCTGAGGCATGTAACGCCCCAGATGTAACTTTCCCCATTTGTACTCCAACTCTTGCCGTTTCCGGTGTCAAGATATATTTACTTCTCGGGTTCGGGTCTTTGTCTCCGTGTGTTGTTTTTTTCTTTTTCGTGCATCTCTTATCATGCCATCTCGTGCATTGCATTTGCATACATGTTCATCTCATGCATTCGAGCATTTTCCCCGTTGTCCGTTTTGCATTCCGGCGCTTCGTTCTCCTCTGGTGGTCATTTCTAGTCTTCTTTCGTGTGTGGGGTCTAAACATTTCCGGATTAGACCGAGACTTGCCAAGCGGCCTTGGTTTACTACCGGTAGACCGCCTGTCAAGTTTCGTATCATTTGGACTTCGTTTGATACTCCAACGGTTAACCGAGGGACCGAAAAGGCCTCGTGTGTGTTGCAGCCCAACACCCCCCAAATTTGGCCCAAAACCCACCAAACTCTGCTCCATGTCCTAGAGCGTTCGATCACGATCGTGTGGGCGAAAACCGCACCTCATTTGGACTCTCCTAGCTCCACTTATGCCTATATATACACCCCTCCGTTTTCGGATCTCTCCCTCTCCCCGAAACCCTAAAAAACTCCTCCCGCCGCCGTCGGACACAACCGCCGCCGACGGACATGTCCGGCCTCCCCGTCCGCCGCCACGTGTCGGCCTCCTAGTGGCGCCGCCCGGTCCCCAGTTCGCCGCCGCCCGCGGGCCCGCGAGGCCCGTGCGGGGCCCCC
>NC_041385.1:251513034-251521912 GCF_002162155.2 Triticum dicoccoides
TCGCCGCCCGGCCGCTCCCCGCCTCGGCTCCCGCTCCCCTCCGCTGCCTCCTTGCCGGCGCCGCCCCCCCCGGCGACCTCCTCCCCGCCGGCGCACCCCGCCGCTCCGGCGAGCTCGAGCTCCACCGCCGGTGCCGCCTCGGCTTCCGCTCCGCGATCCCGATCTGGATCCGGTCGCGTGAACAGTAAACCCTAACCCCGATTTTTTTTGCTAAGTCCTGAAATTTTGATCCATGTTGCTCTGTTCGAGGTCCCGTAACTTTGCAACCGTAGCTCCGTTTTGGGTGTACGATATATCATAATCTTCGACTCGACATGTACATCATTTCATTCCATTGCATAATTTGCATTTGAGGTCATCTTGATACCCAAAATGCTGTTAGAAGGAGGCTTCGTGAGTTAAATTGCAGATCCGTTAGTTCATCATGCACTTTTGTCATTTTTGCTATGTTTAATTCGTGCATGATATGCTTATGCCCCTTTGGGATGATTTGTTAAGCATTTTGTCTTCTTTCCGGAGGTGCCACCCATTCATTTTTAGGATGTGTGTGTTGTCTTGTGCAAGCTTGCGAAGAGAGGTACCTGAGATTGCAGATTTCAGGGACTTAGTGATTTTCACTAAGTCTGGGATATTTTAGTTCATGATGCTATATGTCCAGCTTGTTTCCTAATGATCCGTGCCTCTTTTGAGGATGATCAGTAAGGGAGTTTTGATATTTAGGTTATGATCTATCCATCCATGTCTTTGTTGGCATTTGTGGAGTGCTCTAGGTTGACTCAATCGAGCTCAACTTTTGCTTCGTTGTTAATCTGGGCAGATCGTCAACTTGTTTGCGATTTTGCCGATGCTACCGTTAGTGTTCCATGCATGCTATGACTTCGTTCTTGCCATGTGTAGCTAGCACTTTGTGCCTTCTTGCTGGTTATATGCTTTCCTTGCCATGACTTGCACCGTAGTGAGTGCATCGAGCTCGTTTACATGCCTTCGTGAGATAAATTTCAGCATGTCTCAGTTTTCACTAAGTCTGAAAACTGATTGTGTTCGAGCGATGTTCGTGAGCTCGGTAGAGTATTTTGTGAACCCTTTTGGCCCCAGGTCACTTTGGGTGTTTTGTTAAGCTTGTTGAGTAGCTCCATGCCATGTTCTTACTTGTCATGGTCAGGTTTCCTATCATGTTGTTTTGCTGCTCCGAAGAGAGCATCGTGATCTGAAATTTCAGACTAGTGTTAATTTCACTAAGTCTGAAATCTGTTTTGCATTTGCGTTTTAGCCATGCTTGTTTGAACCTCTTAATGGATGAATTTGCCTAGGGCTCAGTGCTAGTGTTTTGTCAACCATCTTGTGTACTTCACTGCCATGTATTTTGTTTTCATGTTTGGTGGCTGTAGCATGTTCATTTCGTTGCATTTAGATGCCTACTTGCTGTAAATCGCAGACCGGTGTCATATCTTAAAACGCTTGCCATTTCTAAACCGTAACTCCGATTCCAATGATCTTTACATCGTTTTCAAGCGATTTCATCCCCTCTATCCAGTGGCACACTTGGTTTTCCAATTTGATGCCAGGTTCATGCATTTCCTGTCATATCTTGCATTTTGCATCCCGCATCGCATCCCGCATAGCATATCGTCATTTCATCTTATTGCTTGGTCTTGCCCGTGGTTGATTGTATCCTTGTTGCTTGTTTGTCTTGTTGGGTAGAGCCGGGAGACGAGTTCGCTACCGAGGAGCCCGTTGAGTTTGCTTGTGAGGATCCAGTCAACTCTGACAACTGTGCAGGCAAGATGATCATACCCTCGAAATCACTACTATCTTTGCTATGCTAGCTTTGCTCGCTCTTTTGCTTTGCCACTGCTACGATGCCTACCTTTTGCTTGTCAGCCTCCCAATTGCCATGTTGAACCCCTAACCCACCATTGTCCTAGCAAACCGTTGATTGGCTATGTTACCGCTTTGCTCAGCCCTTCTTATAGCGTTGTTAGTTGCAGGTGAAGATTGGAGCCGTTCCTTGTTGGAACATTTATATTCTTGTTGGGATATCATTATATTGCTATGTTATCTTAATGCACCTATATACTTGGTAAAGGGTGGAAGGCTCGGCCTCTCGCCTAGTTTTTTGTTCCACTCTTGCCGCCCTAGTTTCCGTCATATCGGTGTTATGTTCCCGGATTGTGCGTCCCTTACGCGGTTGGGTTATAATGGGAACCCCTTGATAGTTCGCCTTGATTAAAGCTTTTCCAGCAATACCCAACATTGGTTTTACCATTTGCCACCTAGCCTCTTTTTCCCTTGGGTTTCCGGAGCCCGAGGGTCATCTTATTTTACCCCCCCCGGGCCAGTGCTCCTCTGAGTGTTGGTCCACCTGTCAGCTACCGGTGGCTACCAGGGGCAACTCTGGGCTGGCCTACCCGTACCTAAGACAATCTGAGTGTGCCCTGAGAAAGAGATATGTGCAGCTCCTATCGGGATTTGTCGGCACATTCGGGCGGTGTTGCTGGACTTGTTTTAACCTGTCGAAGTGTCTTGAGTTACCGAGATACCGAGTCTGATCGGAACGTCTTGGGAGGAGGTCTATTCCTTCGTTGACCGTGAGAGCTTGTCATGGGCTAAGTTGGGACTCCCCTGCAGGGATTGAACTTTCGAAAGCCGTGCCCGCGGTTATGGGCAGATGGGAATTTGTTAACGTCCGGTTGTAGACTACTTGAACTAAACTTAATTAAAATAAATCAACCGTGTGTGTTACCGTGATGGCCCCTTCTCGGCGGAGTCCGGGAAGTGGACACGGTGTTGGAGTTATGCTTACGCAGGATGTTCCTTTTAGCTTCTCGCTCGTGCTTCGCCTTCTCTTCTCGCTCTCTTTTGCGTATAAGTTAGCCACCACATATGCTAGTCGCTGCTGCAGCTCCACTTATATTTGCCTTATCCATCCCTATGAGCTTAAATAGTCTTGATCGCGTGGGTGTGAGATTGCTGAGTCCCTGTGGCTCACAGATACTACAACTCCAGATGCAGGTCCAGGTGATTCCGCTCTAGTTGACGATTACGAGCTCAAGTGGGAGTTCGACGAGGACTCTCAGCGATACTACGTGTCCTTTCCAGATGATCAGTAGTGATGCCTAGTTGGGGTTATCGATTCAGGACCTTGTCGCATGTTGGGTTCTTTTCCATTTTGGCGCCGTAGTCGGGCCATGAGTGTTTGTTTGATGGATGTTATTTATGTACTCTGATGTGACGTGGCGAGTGTAAGCCAACTATGTTTCTCCCCCTTTTATTATATCTTACATGGGATGTTGTAATGATTGCCCGACTTGCGACATTGCTTTCAATGCGGTTATGCCTCTAAGTCGTGCCTCGACACGTGGGAGCTATAGCCGCATCGAGGGCGTTACAAGTTGGTAATCAGAGCCTTCCCTGACCTTAGGGGCCCCATTGCTTGATCGTTTTTAGCAGCCGAGTTGTGTCTAGAAAAATGTTTTGAGTCCTTAGGAATTATATATCGGAGAGCTTAGGAATTCTTTTTACTTCCCAGTCTCCTCATCGCTCTGGTAAGGCATCCTGGCGTAGAGTTTTGACTCTTCTCTTCTCAAATTTCACAAAAAAATTTTAGGATCACGCGAGTATCTTGGTTTTGTTCCGATGGTTTTGTGACAAGAACATTGTTCTTGGTGCCTCCTGTCTTTAGGGGTTGTGGCAGTGTCCCGGGGAGTTGAGCTCCGAGGTGTTGTCGTCACAATTTTATCGTTGCAATTCTGGTATACTTGAGATATGTTCGCCGACATCGAAAATCTCTTTTATGCAGTTCGTTGGTGAGATAACCTCGACGCCACCCAGTACTGGGGCGGGAGTTCGGGAGTATCGCCATAACTTGTATAACGGATGCTTTTCGAAGGTTGAGGTAGATGGTTTCCGAAGTTTTCCTGGTTATGTGTTGAAGGATGGATACAGCTGGATGTAGGATTTGCTAGTTTGGGTGAGATATTGTGCTTCCCCTGTATCCCCAACACCTGATTGCATAACCGGAAAGGTTCGGGAGTTTCATAGGTGGGAATTCTAGTAGCTCTAGTTCTTATTCCACGGATATTGGTTTGAGATTGGGATTTCTTACCGATTATTCGTTCTTGATCCGTACCTTGTTGAATTATTTCTCTTCCTTAATTCTTCGTGGCTTCTCAATTTATGGATATGTGACCATTTGAAGAGGAATGCATTCGTTCATTTTGTTCGGATGTGAAGACTATATGTTGCAATTTTCATTCCGTTGGATTCAGCTTCTATATTGTTGTCTATCTATGTGCTAATGGTGGTCAACCTCTTCAGGATGGCTCCTCCAACGCGCACGACTCCGAATCCTGATCCGCCTCCGCCTCCCCCTCCTCCGGAAGCATGGCAAGCTGTGATGGCCGCTACTAATGCAAACACACAGTTGATCATGCAAATCCTTCAAGAGTGCAATCAAGGCAGTCAAGGGAATCAAGGCCATAATCAGCACCACTTTGCTACTCTGAACCAGTTCCTTGCTAATGGCCCAAAGACGTTCAGCAGTTGTGTTGAGGCTACCGATGCTGACGATTGGCTAGTGGATCTGGGCAAGCATTTTGAATGCAGCAACGTCAGGCCGGAAGATTTCGTCAAGTTCGCTTCTTTCCAGCTCAAAGATCAGGCTGCAGAGTGGTTCCAGCAGTACAAGGATTCCAGAGGTGGACGTCTGATCACTTGGGACGATTTCCGTCAAGATTTCCGCGCTCATCACATCCCTCAAAGTGTGGTTGAGAGTAAGCGTCAGGAATTCCGCAATCTGAAGCAAGGCTCTTTGTCTGTCTATGACTACAACAAGTTGTTCCAGAAGCTCGCCCGTTTTGCCAAGCAGGATGTTCCCGACGAGAAGAGCATGATCTATCAGTTCAGGGGTGGTCTTCGTGAGGAAATTCAGCTCGCTCTTGTCCTCTTTGAGCCGTTGAGATACGATGAGTTCTACAACATGGCACTGAAGCAAGAGGCTACTCAGATGAGGTGTGATGCTTCCAGGAAGCGTGCCAGAGATATTACTCCGTCTTCCTCTACTCAAGTGGTCAAGCAGCAGAAGTATTGGCTTCCTCCTCCTCCGTTCCGTCAGCCGTATCAGCAGAAGAGTAAAGGTGGCAGTGGTTTCTCCCACCCACCCAACCCAGGCTTTCAGAACAAGGCTTCGTCTCAAGCTCCAAGATCGAGTGCTTCGTATCACCGTCCGCTTTCAGAGGTCACGTGCAACAAGTGCCAACAGAAGGGTCACTATGCCAACAAGTGTACCAACCAGAGGCGTCTTCCTCCTCCTCCTCCTGTCAGATCGGCAAGTACAGCGGTGGTCAAGCATAACCCCAAGTCCGCCAAGGTCAACTTGATGAATGCAGCTCAGGCAGAGGACTCGTCAGATGTGATCATGGGTAACCTTCCTGTTAATGATATTCCTGCAAATGTTCTTTTTGACACGGGTGCATCGCATTGTTTCATCTCGAGACCATTTTCATCTAAGCATGGGTTGCCTTCACAAATTTTGCCTAGTCCTTTAGCAGTTGTCTCTCCCGGTAAGCGCATGCAGGCTAACTCCATCGTTCCGGATGTTTCTATCACTCTGGGTGACTACAAGTTCTTGGCTTCTCCTACGGTTCTTGGCAACTCGGATATCGATCTTATTCTCGGGATGGACTGGCTCTCTAAGCATAGAGCTCAGCTTGATTGTGCAGCCAGGCAGATTCAACTGACTCATTCGTCTGAGGATGTTATTGTCTTTGACGCTCGGGATAATACCATTCGGTTGTTTTCTCTCAATGAGAAGGGTGAATTGGATGCTATTTCGCAGATTCCGGTTGTTTGTGAGTATCAAGACGTCTTTCCAGAAGAGCTTCCAGGGATGCCTCCGCACCGGCCAGTTGAATTTGTTATTGAACTTGAGCCCGGTACGGAACCTGTGTGCAAACGTCCTTACAAGCTTGGCCCCGAAGATTTGAAGGAGTTGAAGAAACAACTCGATGAGCAAGAAAGATTGGGTCTCATCCGGCCTAGTACTTCTCCGTGGGGTTGTGGTGTTCTTTTTGTGAAGAAGAAGGATGGATCGAGTCGACTTTGTGTTGATTACCGTCCAGTAAACAAGAAGACCATAAAGAACAAATACCCACTTCCCAACATCAATGAGCTGTTCGAACAACTCAAAGGTGCTCAAGTATTCTCCAAGCTTGATCTCCGTATGGGTTATCATCAGATTCGTATTCGTGAGCAAGATATTCCCAAGACGGCGTTCAGAACAAGCTTTGGTTCTTATGAATACACCGTCATGTCTTTTGGCCTCGCCAACGCTCCTCCGACGTTCTCTCGTATGATGAACTTCATCTTCAATCCCTACACCAATGAATTCGTTTTGGTCTATCTCGACGACATTCTGGTTTTCTCGAAGAACAAGGAAGATCATGCCAAGCACTTGCGTTTGGTTCTTGACAAGCTCAGAGAACATCAGTTCTACGCCAAGTTCTCCAAGTGTGAATTTTGGCTCGATGAGGTTCTTTATCTTGGTCATATCATCTCTGCCAAGGGCATTTCCGTGAATCCTGAGAAGGTGTCCGCAATTGTGAATTGGGAACCTCCTCAAAACGTGAAGCAACTCCGTAGTTTTCTCGGTCTCGCAAGCTATTGCAGAAGATTCGTTGAAAACTTTTCTAAGATCGCCAAGCCTCTCTCAAATCTTCTTCAGAAGCACGTCAAGTACGTTTGGTCTCCGGAGTGTGATATTGCTTTCAACACTTTGAAAGAGAAATTGATCACTGCTCCAGTTCTGACTCCGCCTGATGAAACCAAGCCGTACGAGGTTTTTTGTGATGCCTCTCTCCAAGGTCTCGGTGCTGTACTCATGCAAGAGAAGAAAGTTGTTGCTTATACCTCTCGCCAGTTGAAACCTAATGAGAAGAACTACCCCACTCATGATCTCGAGTTGGCGGCAGTTGTGCATGCTTTGTTGACTTGGAGACATCTTCTATTGGGAAGAAAAGTGGATATTTTCACTGATCACAAGAGTCTCAAGTACATCTTCACTCAGCCTAATCTCAACCTCAGGCAGACTCGATGGGTCGAAATGATTCAAGAGTACAATCCGAGTATCGAGTATACTCCAGGCAAGGCTAATGTGATTGCTGACGCTTTGAGCAGAAAAGCATATTGCAACAGTCTGATTCTCAAGCCTTATCAACCCGAGCATTGTGAAGCTTTCCGCAAACTTAATCTGCAAGTTGTTCCTCAAGGTTTCCTCGCCAACCTTCAAGTCTCTCCTACCTTAGAAGACCAGATTCGCCAAGCCCAACTTCTTGATGCTATGGTGAAGAAGGTGAAGATTGGTATTGCAAAGAGTCAGTCCAAGTACAAGTGCTACCGACTTGATGACAAGGACGCTCTCTTCTTCGAGGATCGAATTGTTGTGCCCAAAGGTGAACTTCGTAAGGTGATCATGAACGAGGCTCACAACTCTCTCCTCTCCATCCACCCTGGTAGTACGAAGATGTATCAGGACCTCAAGCAAACTTATTGGTGGACTCGAATGAAGCGTGAGATCGCTCAATTTGTGAACGAGTGTGATGTCTGCAGAAGAGTGAAGGCAGAACACCAAAGGCCAGCTGGTCTCCTCCAACCTCTTGCCATTCCAGAATGGAAGTTTGACCACATTGAAATGGACTTCGTGACTGGGTTTCCAAAGTCCAAGCGTGGCAATGATGCTATATTTGTTGTCATCGACAAGCTCACCAAAGTGGCTCATTTTCTGCCTATCAAAGAGTCGATCACTGCAGCTCAATTGGCGGAACTCTATTCTTCTCGCATTGTCTCTCTGCACGGTATTCCTCAAGTGATATCTTCAGACCGTGGCAGCATCTTTACCTCCAAGTTTTGGGATTCTTTTCAGAAAGCCATGGGCACCAACATCCGCTTCAGCACAGCTTTCCATCCTCAAACAAGCGGTCAAGTCGAGCGTGTCAACCAAATTCTTGAAGATATGCTCAGGGCTTGTGTGATCTCCTTCGGCATGAAGTGGGAGGATTGTCTTCCTTATGCTGAATTCTCGTACAACAACAGCTTTCAAGCAAGTTCGGGCAAGGCCCCTTTTGAAATTCTATATGGCAGGAAGTGCCGTACCCCTCTCAACTGGTCTGAAACCGGTGAACGTCAGCTGCTGGGTAATGACTTAATCACAGAAGCAGAAGAAATGTGCAAAGTCATTCGTGATAACCTCAAAGCAGCCCAGTCCCGCCAGAAGAGCTACTATGATAGTAAGCACCGTGATCTGGCTTTCGAGATCGGAGATCATGTTTACCTCCGCGTCTCTCGCATGAAAGGTACTCGTCGCTTCGGTATCAAAGGGAAGCTTGCCCCTAGATACGTGGGACCTTTCAAGATTGTCAGTAAGAGAGGCGACCTCGCCTATCAACTCGAGCTTCCTTCAAACTTTGCAAATGTTCATGATGTGTTCCATGTCTCTCAGCTTCGAAAGTGCTTCAAGACTCCTGACCGCACCGTCAACTTCGAGGACATTGAGCTCCAAGAAGATCTCTCCTATCGTGAGCACCCAGTTGCTATTCTTGAAGAGACTGAACGCAAGACTCGCAACAAGTCAATCAAATTTCTCAAAGTTAAGTGGTCTCACCATTCCGACCGTGAAGCTACCTGGGAACGCGAGGATCACCTCCGTTCTGAGTACCCGGAGTTCTTTCAGTCCTAGATCTCGGGACGAGATCTTTTCGTAGTGGTGGAGTGTTGTAACGCCCCAGATGTAACTTTCCCCATTTGTACTCCAACTCTTGCCGTTTCCGGTGTCAAGATATATTTATTTCTCGGGTTCGGGTCTTTGTCTCCGTGTGTTGTTTTT
>NC_041385.1:251523026-251542907 GCF_002162155.2 Triticum dicoccoides
CGACCTCCTCCCCGCCGGCGCACCCCGCCGCTCCGGCGAGCTCGAGCTCCGCCGCCGGTGCCGCCTCGGCTTCCGCGCCGCGATCCCGATCTGGATCCGGTCGCGTGAACAGTAAACCCTAACCCCGATTTTTTTTTGCTAAGTCCTGAAATTTTGATCCATGTTGCTCTGTTCGAGGTCCCGTAACTTTGCAACCGTAGCTCCGTTTTGGGCGTATGATATATCAAAATCTTCGCCTCGACATGTACATCATTACATTCTATTGCGTCATTTGCATTTGAGGTCATCTTGATACCCAAAATGCTGTTAGAAGGAGGCTTCGTGAGTTAAATTGCAGATCCGTTAGTTCATCATGCACTTTTGTCATTTTTGCTATGTTTAATTCGTGCATGATATGCTTGTGCCCCTTTGGGATGATTTGTTAAGCATTTTGTCTTATTTCCAGAGGTGCCACCCATGCATTTTTAGGATGTGTGTGTTGTCTTGTGCAAGCTTGCGAAGAGAGGTACCTGAGATTGCAGATTTCAGGGACTTAGTGATTTTCACTAAGTCTGGGATATTTTTGTTCATGATGCTATATGTCCAGCTTGTTTCCTAATGATCCGTGCCACTTTTGAGGATGATCAGTAAGGGAGTTTTGATATTTAGGTTATGCTCTATCCATCCATGTCTTTGTTGGCATTTGTGGAGTGCTCTAGGTTGACTCAATCGAGCTCAACTTTTGCTTCGTTGTTAATCTGGGCAGATCGTCAACTTGTTTGCGATTTTGCCGATGCTACCGTTAGTGTTCCATGCATGCTATGCCTTCGTTCTTGCCATGTGTAGCTAGCACTTTGTGCCTTCTTGCTGGTTATATGCTTTCCTTGCCATGACTTGCACCGTAGTGAGTGCATCGAGCTCGTTTACATGCCTTCGTGAGTTAAATTTCAGCATGTCTCAGTTTTCACTAAGTCTGAAAACTGATTGTGTTCGAGCGATGTTCGTGAGCTCGGTAGAGTATTTTGTGGACCCTTTTGGCCCCAGGTCACTTTGGGTGTTTTGTTAAGCTTGTTGAGTAGCTCCATGCCATGTTCTTACTTGTCATGTTCAGGTTTTCTATCATGTTGTTTTGCTGCTCTGAAGAGAGCATCGTGATCTGAAATTTCAGACTAGTGTTAATTTCACTAAGTCTGAAATCTGTTTTGCATTTGCGTTTTAGCCATGCTTGTTTGAACCTCTTAATGGATGAATTTGCCTATGGCTCAGTGCTAGTGTTTTGTCAACCATCTGGTGTACTTCACTGCCATGTATTTTGTTTTCATGTTTGGTGGCTGTAGCATGTTCTTTTCGTTGCATTTAGATGCCTACTTGCTGTAAATCGCAGACCGGTGTCATATCTTAAAACGCTTGCCATTTCTAAACCGTAACTCCGATTCCAATGATCTTTACATCATTTTCAAGCGATTTCATCCCCTCTATCCAGTGGCACACTTGGTTTTCCAAGTTGATGCCAGGTTCATGCATTTCCTGTCATATCTTGCATTTTGCATCCCGCATCGCATCCCGCATAGCATATCGTCATTTCATCTTATTGCTTGGTCTTGCCCGTGGTTGATTGTATCCTTGTTGCTTGTTTGTCTTGTTGGGTAGAGCCGGGAGACGAGTTCGCTACCGAGGAGCCCGTTGAGTTTGCTTGTGAGGATCCAGTCAACTCTGACAACTGTGCAGGCAAGATGATCATACCCTCGAAATCACTACTATCTTTGCTATGCTAGCTTTGCTCGCTCTTTTGCTTTGCCACTGCTACGATGCCTACCTTTTGCTGGTCAGCCTCCCAATTGCCATGTTGAACCCCTAACCCACCATTGTCCTAGCAAACCGTTGATTGGCTATGTTACCGCTTTGCTCAGCCCTTCTTATAGCGTTGTTAGTTGCAGGTGAAGATTGGAGCCGTTCCTTGTTGGAACATTTATATTCTTGTTGGGATATCATTATATTGCTATGTTATCTTAATGCACCTATATACTTGGTAAAGGGTGGAAGGCTCGGCCTCTCGCCTAGTGTTTTGTTCCACTCTTGCCGCCCTAGTTTCCGTCATATCAGTGTTATGTTCCCGGATTGTGCGTCCCTTACGCGGTTGGGTTATAATGGGAACCCCTTGATAGTTCGCCTTGATTAAAGCTTTTCCAGCAATACCCAACATTGGTTTTACCATTTGCCACCTAGCCTCTTTTTCCCTTGGGTTTCCGGAGCCCGAGGGTCATCTTATTTTACCCCCCCCCCCCGGGCCAGTGCTCCTCTGAGTGTTGGTCCACCTGTCAGCTACCGGTGGCTACCAGGGGCAACTCTGGGCTGGCCTACCCGTACCTAAGACAATCTGAGTGTGCCCTGAGAAAGAGATATGTGCAGCTCCTATCGGGATTTGTCGGCACATTCGGGTGGTGTTGCTGGACTTGTTTTAACCTGTCGAAGTGTCTTGAGTTACCGAGATACCGAGTCTGATCGGAACGTCTTGGGAGGAGGTCTATTCCTTCGTTGACCGTGAGAGCTTGTCATGGGCTAAGTTGGGACTCCCCTGCAGGGATTGAACTTTCGAAAGCCGTGCCCGCGGTTATGGGCAGATGGGAATTTGTTAACGTCCGGTTGTAGACTACTTGAACTAAACTTAATTAAAATAAATCAACCGTGTGTGTTACCGTGATGGCCCCTTCTCGGCGGAGTCCGGGAAGTGGACACGGTGTTGGAGTTATGCTTGCGCAGGATGTTCCTTTTAGCTTCTCGCTCGTGCTTCGCCTTCTCTTCTCGCTCTCTTTTGCGTATAAGTTAGCCACCACATATGCTAGTCGCTGCTGCAGCTCCACTTATATTTGCCTTATCCATCCCTATGAGCTTAAATAGTCTTGATCGCGTGGGTGTGAGATTGCTGAGTCCCTGTGGCTCACAGATACTACAACTCCAGATGCAGGTCCAGGTGATTCCGCTCCAGTTGACGATTACGAGCTCAAGTGGGAGTTCGACGAGGACTCTCAGCGATACTACGTGTCCTTTCCAGATGATCAGTAGTGGTGCCTAGTTGGGGTTATCGATTCAGGACCTTGTCGCATGTTGGGTTCTTTTCCATTTTGGCGCCGTAGTCGGGCCATGAGTGTTTGTTTGATGGATGTTATTTATGTACTCTGATGTGACGTGGCGAGTGTAAGCCAACTATGTTTCTCCCCCTTTTATTATATCTTACATGGGATGTTGTAATGATTGCCCGACTTGCGACATTGCTTTCAATGCGATTATGCCTCTAAGTCGTGCCTCGACACGTGGGAGCTATAGCCGCATCGAGGGCGTTACAAGGCACCTCCCCAGCGGAGGGCCTACCTGCTGAGAACGCCTTGCTCCGAACTCCGCGGTGGTGATGCCGGATCCCCACCCCTCTCTTGCAGCCCCCGACGCCCTCCTCCTGAGGGGTAGGAGACTGCGGGAGCGGGGCAGTTGCTTGCTGTGGCGACCTGCATCTCCTGTGATCCATGATTAGTGTATGCCTGCTCCTGAGGAATTAGTGGCACCCCATAATCGTCGCTTCCAGCGTGGCCGGTGGGGCCGTTCCGGGGCTCCTGGAAGAGCTCAGCTTCTGGCGCCTCGTCCCCCCAGCTTGGGCTGAGGAGCGAGCCTTGTTCGCCCTCATGCGGGTGCCCTTGGTCCATCATGTGGGGCACATATTCTTTTGGGGCCGTCATCCCGAAGGCCGTGCCATAGTGCTCCGCGTGCCATGTAGCTTTGCTTGATGTGCCAACCTGGGGGTGGTAGCACGGCGGCCCACTTGGGCCGCGGGTCGCGACGAGTCCTTCTTCGCTGGCCGGAGGCGGAGTCAGCGCTGCTGCTGGCTCGGTGCTGACAGCTTCGCTGGTGTTGGAGTAGCCTTGAAGCCCGCAGGCGCGCATGGAGCCCCCGCGCTGGCCGCCCTGGACCTGAGACGGGAGCTGGGTGCAAAAGGGGTGAGCCCCCAAGGCGGCAAAGCCCAGGAGCTCTGCCACCCGCTCTAGCAGCACGTCGCGGCCGCTTTCCATCAGCCTGCACTGCAGCAGCTCTCGGGCCACTATGAGCGCGGCCCTTGAGTTCGCCTGCTCCCTGCAGGTGTACGACATCGTGGCGGCGGCATGGTTGGAGGCCCTTGCTGCCGACCGCGCCTGCCACGGCGTGAGAGCTGTCGGAGCCTGTCCGCGTCGCCCACAGCCCACAGCGCCCTGCGGACCGCGAGCTGCCTAGGGCACGGGGTTGCCCGGGGCGAGCGGCTCTGCGCGGGCGGGCCAAGCCGCCCAGGGATCAGGGTTGCCCGCCTGGTCGCCGGACATGGTGGGGACGCTGCGATGGGACGCGAAGTGGCAGAAGGTGGATCCCGGCGCACCCCTACCTAGTGCGCCAAATGTCGGATTTAGGGTTCCGGCAGACCCTTGTGGTTCGAACACTGTGGTGCGCGCGGAGTTTTCGCCCTCTACCTACCTGCTCCTCGCCGACTCGCTAGGATCTAAACTACGAAAGGAACAACACAAGAGACACAGAGTTTATACTGGTTCAGGCCACCATTGCGGTGTAATACCCTACTCCAGTGTGTGGTGTGGTGGATTGCCTCTTGGGTTGGTGATGAACAATACAAGGAAGAACAGCCTCGCGAGGGTCTGTTCTTGGTTGGTGCGATGAACTGCTAGGAGGAGTTCAGTCGCTCTCTCTACTAGCTTTCTGGTGAGGATTCTTGATTCTAGATCCCTCTACCCTAGGGGTGGCTAGTACTATTTATAGGCAAAGTCCCTGGGCCTCTTCCCAAATATTGAGCGGGAAGGTCGCCAACAATTGGCCATTTTGAAGGGGAACATCTGGTACACTTATCCTGACTAAAGTTTGTCCTCGCCTCTCAAAGGCTCTGGTGGTGACGCCTTCTTGGGCTCCACAATGACTTCCTTCCTGCCATTGGGCTGGTCTTGGTCTTGTTGCACCGAAACGGATGCCTTTGCTTGATGCTCTCGCCCGCGCTTGCTCCCTTTGCACCAAAGAGGAAAGGAGGACACTGCGCGGCTAGCGCCCGACTGGCGCCCTTGGTCGTCGTGGCTTGCGTCATGCGGCACCTCGCGAGGTACCCCGCCTTGAACTCTCTGCCTCCTCGTGAGCCAGCCTGATGAGGCCGCGCCTGAGGAAGCTCCTTGTCGTCCGCCTCGCGAGGCTTGGCCCCTCGCGAGGGTCTTGAGCTTGTGTTGATGAAGATGGGCCGTGCTGGGCCCCCCTTTGAGCCACGCCGCAGGTCGCAGGTAGGCAAGTCTGGGGACCCCCGTTCCCAGAACACCGACAAATGTGTGGAGTAATAGTAGTTGATGCTGGCAGGAGTCGGTCTACTTGTTGCGGACGTGATGCCTATACACATGATCATGCCTAGATAATCTCATAATTATTCGCTTTTCTATCAATTGCTCGATAGTAATTTGTTCACCCACCGTAATACTTATGCTATCTTGAGAGAAGATACTAGTGGAACTATGGCCCCCGGGTCTATCTTTTATCATATAACCTTTCAATCTACTTTTATTTGCATCTTTACTTTTTGCATCTATATTACTCCATCCATTCCTTGATGTAAGGTGTATAGATTTTTGAGAAAAAATCCAAAATATAAGGTGTATTGCATTGCACCACTCGTCTAGATAATGATTTTAGGGATTTGATTACATTTTCTTATATTAGGGAAGCTCCTCTATTTTCTCATGGCAATTAGTTAGGTGTAATCTCGCCCAAAACTTGTGAAATTTTCCTTCCATGTGCGTTCTTTAATTTCCTTGCCAAAAACTATACACCCTATATTTAGGGATGGAGGGAGTATAAAATACCAAAAATATATTTATCTTATCATATTATCTCTATCAGATCTCACTTTCGCAAGTGGCCGTGAAGGGATTGACAACCCCTTTATTGTGTTGGTTGCAAGTTCTTTGTTTGTTTGTGTAGGTGCGTGGGACTTTTGAGGAGCCTCCTACTGGATTGATACCTTGGTTCTCAAAAACTACGCTACTATTGCTGCATCACCCTTTCCTCTTCAAAGAAAACCAACGCAAGCTCAAGACATAGCAAGAAGGATTTCTGGCGCCGTTGCCGGGGAGGTCTCAAGACATACCAAGTACCCATCACAAACCCATCTCACTCACATTTACATTATTTGCCATTTGGCTCTCGTTTTCCTCTCCCCCACTTCACCGTTGCCGTTTTATTCGCCCTCTCTTTTCAAATCTTCTCCTCTCTTTTTCGCTTGCCTTTTTCTGTTTGCTTGAGTGTTGGATTACTTGTTGCCATGGCGCACGATAATACCAAATTGTGTGATTTCTCCAATACCAATAATAATGATTTCCTTAGTACTCCGATTGCTCCTCTTAATGATGTTGAGTCTTGTGAAATCAATACTTCTTTGCTGAATCTTGTTATGAAAGATCAATTCGCCGGCCTTCCTAGTGAAGATGCCGCTACTCATCTAAACAACTTTGTTGATTTGTGTGATATGCAAAAGAAGAAAGATACGAATAATGATATTGTTAAATTGAAGTTATTTCCGTTTTCACTTAGAGATCATGCTAAAGTTTGGTTTGCATATTTGCCTAAAAATAGTATCGATTCTTGGAACAAGTGCAAATAGGCTTTTATCTCTAAGTATTTTCCTCCTGCTAAGATTATCACTCTTAGGAACGATATTATGAATTTTAAACAACTTGATCATGAGCATGTTGCCCAATCTTGGGAAAGAATGAAATTGATGATTCGCAATTGCCCTACTCATGGTTTGAATTTATGGATGATCATACAAAAATTTTATGCCGGTTTGAACTTTGCTTCTAGAAATCTTTTAGATTCGGCCGCGGGAGGTACGTTTATGGAAATCACGTTAGGAGATGCTACAAAACTTCTTGATAATATTATGGCTAATTATTCTCAATGGCGCACCGAAAGATCTTGTAGTAAAAAAGTGCATGCTATAGAAGAAATCAATGTTTTGAGTGGAAAGATGGATGAACTTATGAAGTTGTTTGCTACTAGAAATACTCCTCTTGATCCCAATGATATGCCTTTGTCTACTTTGATTGAGAATAATAATGAATCTATGTATGTGAATTTTGTTGGTAGGAATAATTTCGGTAACAATGCTTATAGAGGAAACTTTAATTCTAGACCGTTCCCTAATAATTATGGAAATTCCTACAATAATTCTTATGGTAATTTCAATAAGATGCCCTCTGATTTTGAGAATAGTGTGAGAGAATTTATGATTTCTCACAAGAATTTTAATGCTTTGCTTGAAGAAAAATTGCTCAAAGTTGATGATTTGGCTAGGAACGTTGATAGACTTTCGCTTGATGTTGATTCTCTTAAACTAAGATCTTCTTCTCCTAAGCATGATATCAGTGAGTCTCTCAAAGCAATGAGAATTTCCATTAATGAGTGCAAGGAAAGAACCGCTAGATTGCGTGCTAAGAAAGATTGCTTTCTAAAGGTGTGTTCTTCTAGTTTCAATGAAAATAATGATGAAGATATTAAAGTTATTGATGTGTCTCCTATTAGATCTTTGTTTTGCAATATGAATCTTGATAATAATGGGACTGAAGATGAGTCAACTTTAGTTAGAAGGCGTCCCAAGAATTCGGAGTTTTTAGATCTTGATGCTAAATTTGGTAAAAGTGGGATTGGAGAGGTCATGACTTTAAATAGTATTGAACCCACTATCTCGGATTTCAAGGAATTTGATTATGATAATTGTTATTTAGAAGGTTGTATTTCCTTGTTGCAATCTGTTGTTAATTCTCCTCATGCTTATAGTCAAAATAAAGCTTTTACCAAACATATCATTGATGCCTTGATGCAATATTATGATGAAAAACTTAATTTGGAAGTTTCTATACCTAGAAACCTTAATGATGAGTGGTAACCTACTATAAAGATTAGAATTAAAGATCATGAGTGTTTTGCTTTGTGTGATTTGGGTGCTAGTGTTTCCATGATTCCGAAAACTTTATGTGATATTCTAGGTTTCCATGATCTTGATGATTGCTCTTTAAATTTGCACCTTGCGGATTCCACCATTAAAAAGCCAATGGGAAGAGTCAATTATGTTCTCATTGTTGCAAATAAAAATTTGGTGCCCTTAGATTTTATCGTTCTTGATATAGATTGCAATCTTTCTTGCCCTATTATTCTTGGTAGACCTTTCCTTAGAACGATTGGTGCGATTGTTGATATGAAGGAAGGGAATATTATATTCCAATTTTCATTAAGGAAAGACATGGAGAACTTTCCAAGAAATAAACTCAAATTACCTTATGAATCTATCATGCGGGCTACTTACGAATTTAGTGCCAAAGATGGCACTACTTAGATCTATCTTCGCTTTTATGCCTAGCTAGTGGCGTTAAACGATAGCGCCAGTTGGGAGGCAACCCAATTTTATTTGCGTTTTTTGATTTTGTTCCTGTTTAGTAATAAATTTTGTATCTACCTTCTGTTTAGATGTGTTTTTATCTTTTAATTAGTGTTTGTGCCAAGTAGAACCTATAGGATAACCTATGATGATAGTTGATTTGATTCTGCTGAAAAACAGAAACTTTGCACGCACGAATTTAGTTTTGTTAAATCACAGAAACGTGATTTTGCGTTGATTCTTTTTGCTGATGATCAACAGACAAATTTTCCAGGACTTCCTATTTTAGTAGGATTTTTAGAGTTTCATAAGTTTGCGTTAGTTACAGATTGCTACAGACTGTTCTGTTTTTGACAGATTCTATTTTTCGTGTGTTGTTTGCTTATTTTGATGCATTTATGGCTAGTAAAATAGTTTATAAACCATAGAGAAGTTGGAATACAGTAGGTTTAACACCAAAATAAATAAATAATGAGTACATTACAGTACCTTATGTGGTGGTTTTGTTTTCTTTCACTAACGGAGCTTATAAGATTTCATGTTGAGTTTTGTGTTGTGAAGTTTTCATGTTTTGGGTAAAGCTTTGATGGACTATGGAATAAGAAGTGGCAAGAGCCTAAGCTTGGGGATTCCCATGGCACCCCAAGATATTCAAGAATAGCCAAAAGCCTAAGCTTGGGGATGCCCCGGGAAGGCATCCCCTCTTTCGTCTTCGTTCATTGGTAAGTTTACTTGGAGCTATATTTTATTCGCCACACGATATGTGTTTTGCTTGGAGCGTCGTGTATTATATTAGTATTTGCTTTTTAGTTACCACAATCATCCTTGCTGTACACACCTTTTGGGAGAAGCCCACTTGATTATAATTTGCTAGAATACTCTATGTGCTTCACTTATATCTTTTGAGCTTGATAGTTTTTGCTCTAGTGCTTCACTTATATCTTTTAGAGCACGGCAGTGGCTTAATTTTGGATAAATTGCTAGTCTCTCATGCTTCACTTATATTATTTTGAGAGTCTTTTAGAACAACATGGTATTTGCTTTGGTTACAAATTTGGTCCTAGAATGATGAGCATCCAAGTTGGGTATAATAAAAACTATCATAGGAAGTGAATTGGATGCTATGATAAATTTGATGCTTGATAATTGTTTTGAGCTATAAAGGTAGTAATGTTAGGGTCATGCTAGTGGGTAATTATGAAATTGAGAAATACTTTTGTTGAAGTTGGCAAGTCCCGTAGCATGCACGTATGGTAAAATTTGTGTGACAAATTTGTTGCATGAGGTGCTCTTTTGATTGTCTTCCTTATGAGTGGAGGCCGGGATCGCGCGATGGTTAACTCCTACCAACCCTTCCCCTAGGAGCATGCGTAGTAGTACTTTGCTTCGAGGGCAAGTAGACTTTTGCAATAAGTATATGAGTTCTTTATGACTAATGTGAGTCCATGGATATACGCACACTCATCCTCCCACTTTGCTAGCCTCTATTATACCGCGCAACTTTCGCCGGTATCATGCACCCATTATTTACCTTCCTCAAAATAGACACCATACCTACCTATTATGGCATTTCCATAGCCATTCCGAGATATATTGCCATGCAACTTTCCACCGTTCTTTTTATTATGACACGTTCTATCATTGTCATATTCCTCTTTGCATGATCATGTAGTTGACATCGTATTTGTGGCAAGGCCACCTTCATAATTTTCATACATGTCGCTCTTGATTCATTGCATATCCCGGTACACCGCCGGAGGCATTCATATAGAGTCATATCTTGTTCTAGCTTTGAGTTGTAATTCTTGAGTTGTAAATCAATAAAAGTGTGATGATCTTCATTATTAGAGCATTGTCTCAGTGACGAAAGGATGATGAAGATTATGATTCCCCCACAAGTTGGGATGAGACTTCGGACTTTAAAAAGAAAAAAAAGAGAAAAAAAGAGGAGAAAGGCCAAAGAAAAAAAAAGGAAAAAAGGAAAAAAAGAAAATGAGAGAAAAAGAGAGAAGGGACAATGCTACTATCTTTTTTTCCACACTTGTGCTTCAAAGTAGCACCATGATCTTCATGATAGAGAGTCTCCTATGTTGTCACTTCCATATACTAAGTGGGAATTTTTCATTATAGAACTTGGCTTGTATATTCCAATTATGGGCTTCCTAAAAATGCCCTAGGTCTTCATGAGCAAGCAAGTTGGATGCACACCCACTTAGTTTCTTTTTGAGCTTTCATATATTTATAGCTCTAGTGCATCCGTTGCATGGCAATCCCTACTCACTCACATTGGTATCTATTGATGGGCATATCCATAGCCCGTTGATACGCCTAGTTGATGTGAGACTATATTCTCCCTCTTTTTGTCCTCACAACAACCACCTTATACCACCATAGTGCTATGTCCATGGCTCGCGCTCATGTATTGCGTAAGAGTTGAAAAAGCTAAAGCGCGTTAAAAAGTATGAACCAATTGCTTGGCTAAAACCGGGGTTGTGCATGATGGGAGTATTGTGTGTAATGAAAATGAAGCATGGCCTAACTATATGATTTTTTATGGATAAGCTTTCTTTGTCTATGCTATTTTGATAGGACATGATTATTTGTTAGTATGCTTCGAAGCATTATTATTTTTATGTTTTATAAGCTTTTATCTTGAATCATTTGGATCTGAACATTCATTCCACAATAAATAAAATTACATTGAGAATTATGCTAGGTAGCATTCCACATCAAAAATTCTGTTTTTATCATTTACCTACTCGAGGACGAGCAGGAATTAAGCTTGGGGATGCTTGATACGTCTCCAACGTATCGATCATTTTTTATTGTTCCATGCTATTATATTACCCCTTTTGGATGTTTATGGGCTTTATTTTACACATTTATATCATTTTTGGGACTAACCTACTAATCGGAGGCCCAGCCCATATTGTTTTTTTTTTGCCTATTTCAGTATTTTGAAGAAAAGGAATATCAAACGGAGTCCAAACGGAATGAAACCTTCGGGAGCGTGATTTTTGGAACAAACGTGGTCCGGAGAACTTGGAGTGCAAGTCAAGAAGCTTGCGAGGCGGACAGGAGACAGGAGGGCGCGCCCACCCCCCTGGGCGCGCCCCCTATCTCCTGGGCCCCACAGGCGGCCACCGACGTACTTCTTCCTCCTATATATACTTACGTACCCTGAAAACATCCAGGGAGCCAATGAAACACAATTTCCACCACCATAACCTTCTGTATCCGCGAGATCCTATCTTGGAGCCTTCGCCGGCGCTCCGCCGGAGGGGGAATCGACCACTGAGGGCTTCTACATCAACACCATAGCCCCTCCGATGAGTTGTGTGTAGTTTACCACAGACCTTTGGGTCCATAGTTATTAGCTAGATGGCTTCTTCTCTCTTTTTGGATCTCAATACAATGTTCTCCCCCTCTCTTGTGGAGATCTATTCGATGTAAACTCTTTTTGCGGTGTGTTTGTCGATATATAATGAGTTGTGGGTTTATGATCAAGTTTATCTATGAGAAATATTTGAATCTCCTCTGAATTATTTTATGTATGATTGAGTTATCTTTGCAAGTCTCTTCGAATTATCAGTTTGGTTTGGCCTACTAGATTGATTTTTCTTGCCATGGGAGAAGTGCTAAGCTTTGGGTTCAATCTTGCGGTGTCCTTTCCCAATGATAGCAGGGGTAGCAAGACACGTATTGTATTGTTGCCATCGAGGATAAAAAGATGGGGTTTATATCATATTGCTTGAGTTTATCCCTCTATATCATGTCATCTTTCTTAATGCGTTACTATACACTACTAGAAAAACCCCTACTAATGGCGCACCTAGTATGGCTATTAGTGGCGCATCTGTGGTGCGCCATTAATAGCATGCCATTAGTAATTTTTACTAATGGCGCACCACCTGGTGCGCCATTAGTATCTGGTATACTAATGGCGCACCTCGGGTGCGCCATTAGTATAGGCCAGGGTGCGCCATTAGTATGCCTCCCAGGGGCCATGTATACCCAGGTGCTTTGGCATACTAATGGCGCACCACCTCTTGATGCGCCATTAGTAACCGCGGCATACTAATGGCGCACTGCCCAGTGATGCGCCATTAGTATGCACTGTCATACTAATGGCGCACTGTCATGTGATGCGCCATTAGTATGAATATTAGGTTTTTTTTATTTTTTTATTTTCTGTTTTTTGCACAGGTTACAAAATGTATAGTTTGACAAAATATAGACAGCACACATCAACAATAGATTCATCAAATACAATAGAAGATTAGTCTTTGAATACAATTCATCATATTAGTCTCCGAATACAATTCATCATATTAGTCTCCGAATTGAAAAGACCGAACAAAGATAGAACATTATATTACAAGTCTCGAGACCGCGAGTAGCGAGTCTGTCTTCACATTACAAGTCGATATCGATCATCTAAACTACCATCACATAGAAGAGAGCTGCGGTCATCACGATGAGCATCATCACGATGAAACTCGTCTTCATCCGGTTCCTCCAACGCTCCCTCCCCTCTCCCGCTAGATAGCGGGTGTATCTAGATTCGGCCTCGGCCCTAGTGGTGTACCCTTTGTAACTGTTACCGCTGAATCGGTGAACCTGTCTCCGACACTCCTCCCAGTCATCGTAGACTCCGGGAACCTTACCCTTGTACACGACATACGTCGGCATCGCTATGCACTAGCCAAACAAAACGTTAGTACCAATTCACAGACCTTACCCTTGTATGCAACAGAACGATCGGAAGAGAAAAGCAAGACATTAATAGCATCGAGTACATCTAAGTTGAATGACTCTCGAAACCAAAGAGACATACTACAAGTTCATTAAAGTTTAATTACAACATGAGCCAATCGATGTTTCAGAACTAGACAACTCGACTCAAGGGACCGGAGCGTGGATGAAGCCGTCGTCTATCGTGGGAGTCATGAAAGAACGGGCGTTGTCATCCTGCATTTGTAGCATTGTGTCGATGTCACTGTTGGACGGTTGATTTCTGAGGTAGAACTGCCCCGAGGTACGAAGGACATCTTGATGGATGATTTCCGCAAACTCCGACTGGATGCGAAAGAATTCTTGTCGGAGGTCCGCGTCCTGGATTGCCGACACGCTCGCGGCCCAATCTTTGAGTTTACTCGGTAGCAGAAGTTGATGATGGTCCCGTACGATCGCCCGCATGTGATGGATGGCGTAGTAGGCACCCTTCTGACCGCCAGGCGGCTGCTTGACGCAGCAGAACATCGTATTGTGGGAGAACACGTGCTTGCCGTACTTACGAATAGGCCTGGTGAAGGTGCCTCCAGATTTGGCGTAGCCGGGGAGAACATCATCAAGAACCTTCTTGACATTTGTGTAGTCTATGTTCGACTGACGGTCCGGGTCGAAATACGTGGCCATGGAATATTTGGGGCTTAGGAGGATGAGCGTGCAACGTGTGTCACTGCAGAAAACACGGAATGTTAAAAGAAAAACGATCGAAATGTAAGAATTCATATGTTACGGGCCGGTTGAGGGGAGGACTTACTCGGGAAAGTAAGGCACGAGGAAGTTATCCTTATCTTGGTTTGCCAGAATGACGCCTTTGAGGTAAGAACTCGCGACTTGCCGGTCCCCAGCGCTGCCCAAGATCTTGGCACGCATGTAGAAGGGGTCGACTATCACGATGTCCGGGGTCTTGTCGCGAATGATCCGCATCTCCATACTCAGCGAAAATAGCCGAACGAAGGTGTAGTGCAGCGGATGAAGGTTCAACATAGCGTGGATGTCATCAAAACGCAGGACGATCGTACGCCCGATGGAGTTATCCACAAAGCCCTTGCCCTCTGGCACCTTGGCCGTGAAAACCGGGTATGCCACATCCTTCTCCCTGAGATGCCGCTTCTCCAAAGCAAGAACACTGTCATGCAGACTCCGCATAGCACCGGTTGCAGCATTGAGCATATTTGTCGGTAGCATCGCCCTACCCGCCACATGCACCCTCCTCGAGATATCCTGCGGTGAAGGTGGCCCGTCCTGAGCATGGATCGTACTCGGTGCCGGCTGGCTCGCACCCTTCTTAGTCTTTCTTTTGCGTGCCTTCTTCTTCTCCTGTAATGGGACCGAGTTCTGCTCACAGACCGCCTTCTTGAGTGTGTTGGGGCTGATAATATTTCGTACCTCGCCTATCTGAGGCTCGGTGAAGTCGGCAGCTGGAGGCGTCTCCTGAGAGCTGAACGCCAGACGGCACCTGTTGCAACTTGGCTTCTCCGCGGTACGAGCTAGATCGCACACGTCTTTTGTTGGGTTTGGTTCTTGAGAAGGAGGCCCCATGAAGTCGCCATCGTACCCATGCTCGGCAAAGTACTGATCGACATTGCCAAATGTATCATCGTCGTCGTCGTCGTTGTTCTGATCCTGTGCCATATGCATGTTTGGAGCCAGTGGCATAGGGATGTCCGGCACCGTTACGGCGGTCTTGCCATGGGGCCGACTTGGCGCCGGCACGACTGGCGGTGTTGTCTTTGGGGTGGTGTCCCCCGCCCCCAAACGAATCTGGCTCTTCGGCCAAAGCAGGGGCCAGCTCAGGCAGGCGCTGAGGGTCATCACGTCTTCATCGTCGGCCCCGACGGGTCGAATCGGAGGTAACAAGTCGTCGCAGCCTGGCAGCACCCGAACCAGTTGAACCCTAAACAAGTTGGGTGGCATCTGGGTACCGTGGAACAAGGGGTTGCCCGGTTGAACGATTTTGCCCTTGGCGACATCGACCAACTCGTTGTTCACGAAGTGGAGGAGAGTGCATGGAACGTCAGCGGCGCCCTGCGAAAACATGTAGGGCGTCAGGGATGCCCAGTCAAAGGCAAGGAGATGAAGTCCTCGGCCGAGAGAGGCTTAATTAGTTACCGTGATGATGGCGTCGAGCTCGGCTAATGTCGAGGCACCGCCAACAGCGGGCGTGCAGTTGACGGAGGGGCCGCTTGCTGAAGAGGTGCCGGCCGGCGTACACCCGGGTGCATTAAGCTCCCGTGCCGGCGTGGGAGACACCAATGCCGCCTCCGCCGGAGGCACCAATGGCCCCGCCATCGCATTATGCGAGTTGCTGGCCGTGAAGCTAGGAATCGGGGGCGGCCCCTGTTGGCCGCCCGCAATCCACGCACTCAACCCCGAGATCAAGGTAGGCACAAGGGCGGTGATCGTCGCTCCGAGTCGTTGTTCCACTTGCTCTTGGACAATCTCCGGAATCCGCGCCACCTGTGCCTTGAGTTCTTGAACCTCTCGCGTATGGCTTTCCGAGCTGGTCTTTTTCTCCTTCCGCACACCAGCGGTATAGTATGACCCCCATTTTGTCGACAAGCCTTTGCTGGCTACACGACCAGCTGACGTCGGCTTACTGAGCTTATCCTTGTTCTTCATTACATTCAACCCCCTATTTAGAGTGGTGTCCCAAGGGTTGCTCTTAGTCGACTCCGCGCTACTGCTTTCAGTCGCCTGCGGAAGGAATGTGAACCATTTAGAAATTTGGCTTCATTAATTAGAATGCAACCATATGGAGCTAATTACGCGGGGGTGTATTCCTTACCAGAACAAGCTCAAGCGCCCTAGTCTTCGGATCCGTGGTAAGCTCCTTTGTTATCGGGTCCTCCTTCTACCGGGCCCTGACATAGTTCCTAGTCTGCTTGTTACCGCTGTATTTCTCGAAGCAGGGCGGTAGGCCTTGCTCGGCACGGTCCGCGTCCTCCTTGTCCCATATAGGCTCCGCCACTCTGTAACCGCCGGGACCGAGTGTGTGTTCCCCTATGTTCAGCTCCCGCATTTTTTTCCCCCACTCACTTGATTGGGAGCTTGCGGTGCTCGAGCAATTGATCTTGAAGTCATTGTAGTCATCTTCGGTGATCGAAGGATTTTTCTCCTTGATCTTCTGACAACTCTCACCTTTCTCGATCATTCTCTTCACATTGCTTTTCCAAGAAGACAGGGCCTTGCTCATCTTCGTGAGGGCAGCATTGTTCACTTTATTCCCTTTGAGGCTTGTGTTTTCAAATTCAGCGGGGAACTTGTATCGTTCGTGCAGCTTCGTGAAGAGGAGGTTGCGCAAATTCCCTCGGTCAGGATGCCTCAGGTTCTCGGTGTTGATCGAGACGGTGCTCCGGACAATGCACCCGAGCTGAAGCAAGTACCCCTTGACTATTCGTTCGGGCGCCGTTGGATTCCCGTTGGAGTCCACTTCAGTAACTTCCTCCTTGAGGGTACGGAGCACGATCGGGCGCCGGTCCTTCCGTTGCCTCTTCGGTTGGCTGCCATCTGTGCGTGCGCCGCCATCATCAGTGGTGGCATCCTCGACGGCACCATCAGTGGTGGCATCAGTGTGGTCATCCTCGGCGGCACCATCCGTGGTCTCAGGATCGGTGGGGAAGGCGGCGGCCTCATACAAGTGAGGTTGTTCCTCCATCTCCTGGGACAGCTCCCAGAATGCCTTGCCGCCCGAACCCCCGGCCTCATCGTTGTGGGCCATGTTTCTCTCTAAATAGAAACAAAGTTTGGTCAAAAAGTTGGTTATTTTCAAGGAACAAGATCATGGTCTCATCATTTAGGGTTTGTCGACACCGAGGCATCCTAAAATCTAAGCTTTTATCATTGAGGGTTTTTCGACGCCAAGGCACCCTAAAAGCCTAACCTTTCATCATTTCGGTTTTTATCGACACCGAGGCACCCTAAAAGCCATGCATTAGTCACAAGTATGCTGGGGCACTTGATCCTACTTAATTAACTACTAAGATACCCCGGCCCATGCATTAGTCATAAGTACCCCATATGTCCTATTTTTAGCAAAGTCATGCTAAAATTCACGGAAAATTTCAGCATGACCTTTACTGAAAATAGGACATATGGAGTACCCGAATTTGCCGGAACGGAAGTTAATCGACATTCCGGCAAACTCAAGGGCCTCTCGGGGTACCTGCAAAATCATTATCCCATGTGGACATGGATGCAATGTCACATGTCACATGGATCCCACACCCACAGGAGCTGGTGAAGCTTCATATGTATTTCACGAAAACCAGCCTGACTAAAGAGCTTTATGTAGAAAACAAATCACTCCACCAGCTCACACAGGATCATCCCTCTAAGCAATTACTCAAAATGGGCACTAGCAGCAAAATGAACATTTTACAATCTGAACTTTTTTTTGTCATCTATGTGCTCATTTAACTTTGATCCAAATAGTATCAAAGTTCTTAGCAAGTAAGTAATACATGCCTGCTTGGCTAATTAGCAAGTAAGTAACTCTTACATTATCAAAGCTTGCCAGTTTCTGAAATCAATTACTGACAGGGAATAGCACAGGCACACAGCAAACCTATAACTTAATGATGGTTATTAGGGAAGACAGGAAATGAGGATGGACAGAACCATATGTTTGGGAAATGCAAATAGAAGTAGTGCTATGAGAGTAATTTTTTTCAATTTTCTTTGATGTTTCAAATTAGATCGGTGCACATGTGGCTGCAATTTCTATTGGTCATCCAAGATGGGTGTTCATAGTAAAGTACTATATAGTGGCACTAACATAACCAAGGATTGCTTTTAAAAAAAACATAACCAAGAATCACCTTCCACGTGGCTTCTTCTCTTTAGCCTGGCTTCCTTCTGCAAAGTGGGCAAATACTTCTGTCTGCTGCAGTAGGTACTTCAGTCGCCCTTTCCCTTCTTGTTCTGTGATCAAAACCACGATGAGAATGCAATACACACCAAAGAATATCATATACAAGAATTGCAGAAATTAAACAAGGTCAGACCCACACTATCTATTCTTTCTTCATGGCAGAATATCATATACAAGCACGAATTTTGTTCACATTTATATAGCAACAAATATTTATACACTCATATAGCAGCACTAAGTATATTGCACTTAGAAGAAGATTTGCTTTTACATCCCACCCAACTTAACAATCTAGTAGAGTTGTGATTTATTAATATTGTCTTTCCTTTGCAGGTTCATGTCAAGTCGATCGAGGATTTTGCACAGCTGGGTTGTTTCGATGAGAACCAAGACAAGCAGCAGCCCACCAAAGCTTCTTCTACCCAGCAGCAAACACAACAAGAAGAAGTGCGGAACAATGTGATTCTAGTGCTAGTTACTACTGCTGCTGCTGGAAAGGGTGATGATTTGAATCTGATCAAAAGAGGAGGCTTCAAAGTAGAAGGTTGTTTCTGTCATGTTGAGGATTCAAGGAACCTGCCCTAGTGGTATCGTCTTGTTGTACAATTGTCCTTGCTACTGTAAATGGAAGGATCATCTATGCTTTCTCCAACACCCGGAGAAAAGCCACTACTTTGTTGCTAATGTCCTCGTCTCTATGAAAAGAGTAGGAGCATCATGTTTGGGGTCTGCGTAGTCAATTTTGAGAATCACTGTTGTGTCGAAGGTGGAGACGTTTCACTGAAATTTGGACAGTGGAAGGAAAGAACCATTGGAATTGGTGGAATCTGCAGATATGTTCTGTTACACTACATCATGTTAAAAGGGATGAGAAAAGTGACCACAATATTTCCTGTCATTACAAAAATAGAACTGAAAAGATTTCCAGATTTCATATCTAATAATGCCTGCTTTTTCTTTGTTAGTACAATCATCAAAACCATGAGGTATTTTTTAGAAGAAAATTGGTATATAACTGTCAGACTGTCAGTATCTACTATCTAATACTAAATTTGATGAAATTGCACTTCTTGAAATCTGCAGTTGTGTTGCAATTTCTTATTTGCGCATTTGAAATCTTATCTATCTTGCTTGTTAGGTACAGATTGCACTCACAGTTATAAATTTTTGCAGATGCACAATCATGATAATCTAGACTTAGCACCATGATGCGCATAAGGGTTGTGTGACGATCCTTGTATAAGTTCTGTACTAACATGTTGTTCTTTTAGAGTTTATAATATTTTGAAGTGGACAAACTGAAGATTGGCTTTTTTAAGTGCAAAAACTGAAGATACATGCTACGTTATTGTGCAAAACGTTTACATTAACTCTGTGTAAGTGCAAGTGATGAAAATCTGCTCTCGTTATGAGAAAAAAACTGAATACATGCCCTGTTTATCTGAAGAATTGAATGAACATTGGCCCCGAAGCATTTTCTTGACTAAACTGTGCTTGTAATCCAATTTATGGCCTAATCTACTCAGATTTTACTCAATGACCATGTGCCCAGAGAAAAGGGGAAGAACAGAAGAGGAGGAAGAGCGTACCACGTCTGTAGTCGGGCTAAGCTGTCGTCGGTGACGGTGGAAACGAGGCTGGCTGACCGACCCGGGGCAGCGGCGTCGGGGCGGGGTCGAGGCGGCGTCGGGGCGGCGTCGGGGCGGCGGGGCGGCGTTGAGGCGCGTCGGGGCGGCGAGGCAGCGTCGAGGTGGCGGGGCAGCAGCGTCGGGAGAGGAGAGGGGAAGGGGATCTAGGGAGAGGGAGA
>NC_041385.1:251544943-251572190 GCF_002162155.2 Triticum dicoccoides
GTCTTCTTTTATGACGTTCTTGGCCCATCTGACACGGAACATCGGTACCTTCTCTCCAGCGTAGCTCAGCTCCCAGATCTCCTCGATCCTTCCGTAGTATCTGTCCTTGTCGTTACCGGTGTAGGATTCCATCGTTACCCCGGAGTTCTGATAACCATCGCTCTTCATGTCCTTGGCCTCGGTGTAGAATGTGTAGCCGTTGATATCGTACGCCTCATAGGTCATCAGGTTGTGCTCGGCGCCCTGTGACAAGGCGAATATGAGTTGTTCTTCCGCGGAAGAATCCTCATGTAAAGGGTACGACAGAAGCTTCTGCTTGAACCAACGCGTGAAACATGAGTTGTGCTCTTTGAGTGTATCTCCGTCCGTCCTCTGTTGGCCTCGGTCATTGTACGTCTTCTTAATAAAGGTTTTGTGCTCTACCACCCAAGGATCGACCATGTCTATGTGTTTTAGCGCGACTAGGTTTGCTCTTTCAAAGTCGGCGAGTCGACCCTCGAAGTCGACATGCATTTCGCGGCGACCCTCACGGTGACCCCATCCAGCGAGCCTGCCGAGGTGCCTGTTGACGGGCAGACCAACGGGGTTCTCGATGCCTAGATAATTCGTGCAGTAGGAGATGCACTCTTCGGTCAGAAAGCCCCTGGCTATGCTTCCTTCTGGACGTGACATGTTGCGAACGTATCCTTTGATGACACCATTCATCCTTTCAAACGGCATCATGCTGTGCAGGAACGTCGGCCCGAGTTGGATGATATCCTCCACTATATGGACCAGCAGATGCACCATAACGTCGAAGAATGCGGGCGGGAAGTACATCTCAAGCTCGCATAGTATCACCACGATCTCTTCCTATAGCCTTCTGAGTTGCCTCACGCCTATCGACTTTCGAGAGATGACGTCGAAGAAGTTGCATAGGCCAAATAGCGTTTCACGGACGTGCGCGTCCATGATCCCACGGATTGCAACTGGAAGTATCCGCGTCATCAGCACGTGACAGTCGTGAGACTTCATCCTGCTGAACTTCTGCTTCGCTGGGTCTAGATATCTGCTTATCTTCCCCGCGTAACCGTAAGGAAGTTTTACTCCTAGGAGGCAGGTGAAAAACTGCTCGATCTCCTCCTGACTTAGAGTGAAGCACGCGGGAGGGTAGTCATTTCCGGTCTTCTTGGCCTTTTTGCCTTTGCGACGACTTTCTGTGTCCTGCTTCGCCTCATCATCATCATCATCATCATCATCATCATCATCATCATCATCATCATCATCATCATCATCATCATCATCATCATCATATATAGCGTGAAGCTCCTGCCTGATGCCCATTGATTTCAAGTCTGCCCTTGCTTTCGGCCCATCTTTGGTCCTCTCTGGCATGTTGAGCAGGGTACCAAGCAGACTCTTGCACACGTTCTTCGTGATATGCATGACATCAAGGCTGTGAGGCACACGGTGGATCTTCCAGTACGGCAAGTCCCAGAAAACAGACCTCGTTTTCCATACCTTCGGCAGCGGCTCTGGCGCCTTTCGCTTCTTTCCCGGCTCTAGCGCCTTTTGCTTCTTTCCCGGCAGTGGGCAGTCTTTCCAATTTTTCAACAGCTTGTCTATTTCCTCGCCGCTCCTCGTACACGGGCGTTTTCGGGGTTCGGTTTCACCATCGAACAGATCCTTGCGTTTCCTCCACGGGTCATCATCGCGAAGCCACCTTCGATGTCCCATGAACACGGTTTTTGAATACCCGGGATCTCTATCTAGCTGGCGATACATTGTGTCATCCATGCACCTTACGCATCCAGAAAATCCGTGGACTACCTGCCCCGCAAGATATCCGTAACCGAGATATCGTGCACCGTCGTGAGCAGTGCGGCTCTCATAGGGAAATATTCTTTCTCTGCGGCGTCCCACATATTGGCTGGCGTTTTCCACAGCGTGTCAAGCTCCTCTTTCAGCAGCCCCAGATACAGATTGATGTCGTTCCCTGGTTGTTTCGGCCCTTCAATTAGCATACTCATGTGAATGTACTTCCTCTTCATGCACAACCAGGGGGGAAGGTTGTACATCCACACAAACACAGGCCAGGTGCTATGTGTGCTTCTCTGGCTGCCAAACGGATTGACTCCATCGGTGCTCGCGCCCAGCACGATGTTCCTTGGATCGTTCCCAAATTCTGGGTATTCGAAGTTCAACGCTTGCCACTAGCTCGCATCCTTAGGGTGACTCAGCATCTTGTCTTTTTTATCTATCTCCGGATCATTTGCGTCATCTTCTCGCTTCTTCTCCTCCCTATCCGCGTGCCAACGCAGGAGCTTTGCTACCTTAGGATCCGCGAAATACCGCTGCAGACGAGGAGTGATCGGAAAGTACCACACCACTTTTCGAGGAGCTTTCTTCCTCTTCTTGTATCGAGTGACACCGCACACCGGACATATGGTAGACTCCGCGTGCTCGTCCCGATAAATGATGCAATTGTTCATGCACACATGGTATTTCACGTGCGGTAAATCCAGAGGACACACGATTTTCTTCGCCTCCTCCAAACTGGTCGGGCACTTGTTCCCCTTGGGAAGACGTTCGTGCCAGAATGACATGTTCTCGTCGAAGCATGCGTCGGTCATTTTGTGTTTTACCTTCATCTCCAGAGCCATGAGCGTTACTTTCAGGCGGGTATCCTCGGGCCTGCATCCTTCATACAATGGAGTAACCGCGTCTAACTCAAGTTGATCCATCTTGGCTTTCTCTCGGGCGGCAGCTCTTACGTTATCCGTCTGCTTGAGAAGCAGCTCTTGAATATGAGGGTCCTGCACCCAGCCCATCGATGGTCCAGCGTCGTCTGCTCCGCCGGCATCATCATCATGTCCTACATCTTCTACATGATGACTGTGTACAGCATCACCGTCGTGATCATCTCTTGGGGATTCTTCGTCTTCTCGCCCCCCCCGAGCCGCGGTGGTTGTCTTGCTGCCCTTCCTCATTTCTTGCCCGGCCCCCATGGACGACTTCGTAGTCATCTTCATCACCTTGCCACCGATAGCCATCCATGAAACCACGCAAGAGCAGGTGGTCCCGCACCTGCCCGGAATCCGGGTCCGCAATAAGGCTATTCAGCTTGCATCTTCGACACGGACATCTTATCTCCGTCTCGTTCTTTTGAAGCATCTCGGCCTTCGCGGACCTCAAAAACCTATTCACGATGCCTTCGGTCATCGTGCGGACCATGGTCGCCTGCGGGGTAGAGCAAAACGATATTTTAGAACCAAGAAAAAATTTGGCATGACTTTCCCTAAAAATAGGACCAAAAAGAATGCTTAATGCCAAAATTCTCGCCGAAACGGAAATGAATCAACATTCCGGCAAAATATTGGCAACTATCGCATTTCAAATACTGGTACACCTCCAAACACAAACACATATGCAACACCACAAACATATGCAACACCACGAACATACATAGATCTAGCTAGGGCATAAAAAGTGCATGTGCACATTGTTGTAGGGAGAACAACATAAATATAGCTTCCCCCCTTACTTACCTAGCAAAACAAGGTAACTTAACCACTTAATTTGAATGAATCTATGGTGGAAATGAGGTGAAAAAGAGGAGGCACCCGAGACAAGGAGGAGGCGGTGGAGAGAATGAAGTGGGGAGAAAGTGAGTGTGGGAGGAGAGGCTGTCCAAAATATCTTGTTGCTGCCCACTTACTAATGGCGCACCAACAACAAATGCGCCATTAGTAATCCAGGTTACTAATGGCGCACCCCCTAGTGGTGCGCCATTAGTACTTTTGCAAAAAAAGGAATAAAAACAATAATAAAAAAATAACATTAGTGGCACACCTTCTGGCTGGTGCGCCATTACTAGTTACAACTAGTAATGGCGCACCACGAGAGGATGCGCCATTAGTATGTTTGGACAGGCGCACTAGTTCAAAAAAAATTTGGTACTAATGGCGCACCGTGGGCAGGGTGCGCCATTAGTAGTTTCAACACTAATGGCGCATCAGAGGGTGGTGCGCCATTAGTATATACTAATGGCGCACCACATATCTGGTGCACCATTAGTGTCAATTCCATCTATAGCCCTTTTCCTAGTAGTATGTTCTTCAAGAACTTAATACTCTAGATGCAGGCAGGGGTCGGTCGATGTGTGGAGTAATAGTAGTAGATGCAGGCAGGAGTCGGTCTACTTGTTGCGGACGTGATGCCTATATACATAATCATGCCTAGATAATCTCATAATTATTCGCTTTTCTATCAATTGCTCGACAGTAATTTGTTCACCCACCGTAATACTTATGCTATCTTGAGAGAAGCCACTAGTGAAACCTATGGCCCCCGGGTCTATCTTTTATCATATAAGCTTTCAATTTAGTTTTATTTTCATCTTTACTTTTTGCATCTATATTATAAAATACCAAAAATATATTTATCTTATCATATTACCTCTATCAGATCTCACTTTTGCAACTGGCCGTGAAGGGATTGACAACCCCTTTATTGCGTTGGTTGTGAGTTCTTTGTTTGTTTGTGTAGGTGTGTGGGACTTTTGAGGAGCCTCCTACTGGATTGATACCTTGGTTCTCAAAAACTGAGGGAAATACTTACGCTACTATTGCTGCATCACCCTTTCCTCTTCAAGGAAAACCAACGCAAGCTCAAGACGTAGCAGTTCACTGCTTCGTCTGCGGTGTGAGGCTGCCGTCGCCTTAGGGCCTGGCCATCATTGGGAATAGTAGGGGGTGGTGAGGCCTACACGGTAGCACAGCCGGCCACGGGAGGCAGGAGCATGCGACACGACCGGCACTGCTTTGGGCGGCTGGAGCAAGAAGATCAGAGGTTGAAGAAGCACTACGGCCGTTGGATGGACATCGTACGGTCACTGGAGCTAGAATTGTTCATATTAACTAATGACAAAGCCCTCCGTCCCCGTCAACTTAGTAGGCCCACAAGTCATCCTCCCACCAAGGTGGGTCCCAGCTAGCAGGGGGAGTATTCATTTTTTTGTACGTAATAAGGAGGCACTTCCGGTGGGTCCGAGCTGGTAGCGGGGGGAACGTTTTTTTTTGCAAAATACGGTGGCCCGTCTGGTGGGTCCTAGCAGTCAGGGGGAAACGTTTTTTTCGCGAAATAAGGTGGCCCGTCCGGTGGGTCCCTGCTGTCAGGTGGAGGAATAATTATTTTGCGCATAATAAGGAGGCACTTCCTTGCGGCCGCCTGGACCCAGCTGTCAGCCTCTCCACGTACAGTACTCTTCCGATGGAAGTCGGTCGTTGACCACGTTGACCATGCGGTGCCGAGAGCACCAGGGCGGTGGACGACGGCGAGGCCTAGGAAGGGGACGATGCGGAGCCGGGGAAGACGCAGCAGTGGAAGCCCGCGCGAAAAGGAGTACAAGGGTTCACTGGTTTGGCTGCGGTGTGAGGCTGCCATCGCCGCAGAATAACAGGGGTGTGGGTGAGTAGCGGGATGTCCTGGCCAGAGGTGGGAGTAGTACGGGGCGGTGAGGCCTCCGCGGCATCACAGCTGGCCACGGGAGGCAGGAGCACGCGGCACGACCGGCGCTGATTTGGGCGGCTGGAGCAAGAAGACCAGAGGTTGAACAAGCACTACGGCCATTGGATGGACATCGTACGATCACTGCAGCTAGAATCGTTTATATTGACTAAGTTGACAAAGCCCTTGGTACGCGTCAACTTAGTAGGCCCACAGCTCGGATTTGGCAGAGAACATATAACCCATTTGCGATTTGGAAGAATGTACAACCTGTTGGGGATATTACCACTAGGCGTGAACCAGCCTACTTGGGCCGGGTTAACTTCCTTAGAGGTATAAGCAGATGAAGGCCCAAGGCCTATAGTTGGTTATAGAACCTGTAGCCGTAAACCGGCCTGATGTATACTTGTATTGTAAGTTAGGAATAGAGAGATACCAACCGGGATACGAGTATGAACCGGTTGGGACTCTATGGATCGACGGGCGTCACCCGTGTATATAAGGGGACAACCCGGCGGCGGTTCAAGACAGACAACCACAACTCGAGCCTAGGCGAAGCTTGTTTGCTCCCTAGCCATCGAGACCACATCAATTCCATCACAACTAGACGTAGGCTTTTACCTTCATCGAAGGGGCCAAACTAGTATAAACCCTCGTGTCTTTGTGTCCGCTTTAACCCCTTCAAGTAAACCCGTAGCGATGGCTCCACGACTAAGTCCTTTCACTAGGACATCTGCCGTGACAAATCCACGACAGTTGGCGCCCACCGTGGGGCCATCGCATGATGGTTTGACAATCTTGGAGGGCAAGCTCAAAGGACTCGAAGGCTATGCTGTGGGCCGGATGACCAAGAGTCGTCGTGGCAAGATCTACATCGACGACGCAGGGTGGGGTCCCGAGGCCGATTCGATTGAGTACGGGTACCGGGTCCCCTTTGGTGGCATACACATTTTCATCGGCAAGATCGGTGAGCCTGGGCCTGAGCCGGACATCTGCACCGACCTCGTCGAGACGGCTCAGCGTGCGAGATCTACCCAGGCTAAACCGTCCGTGAAGCATGCCTTCGTTGGAGTCATCCACGGAGGAGAGCATGAGGACGAATCAGAACACGGTAGCGAGACCGTCGTCTATTCTGGTGACGAATCCTCAACCGGAGAGACCGAATCGCTATACCAGTTGCAAGACGATCAGGTTAGGGGCTGTTCCGATGGCGATAGTATTCCGGACCCCCCAGGCCAGGTCAACCGGGTTGGAATATTCATGGACGGCACATAGGCGGCGAATCACTCTTCGACCGCCGCAGCGATGCTCTCCAGATCAGCAGCGGCAGCGGCAGCAGGGGGAGGAGGCCTTGTGCGCCCGCCGGTTCAAGTTCTGTCTGATCTGTTTGATGTACTAGCCGCGCTTATGGCAGAGGCCAATCCGGCGGATCAGGAGGCCCATAATGCAGAGATTGCAAAGGTGAGAGAACAGATCGTGCAAGCCAAAGCGGATCTGGCAGCAGAAAAGGACAGGATGGCCGCAGAGCGGGCCGCTTTGGACGCCCAGGCATATAAGCTCATGCTTGACCAGAACGCATCACAGGAGGTCTTGAAGCGGAAGCACAGATCACGCCTGCCGTTAGGGTTTGACCCCCGAAATCTCTTTCACACTCCAGGAGCTGGACCCAGTAATCCGCCGCAGTACCTGGAGGCAAACTGGATCGAGGCACCAGGACCAGGAGCGACGGTCCAACCCCGCCTGATGGAACCTCCTCAACAGAACATTGTGGTTCCTCCGCCGGTCCAGACGCCCCCGGGTCATTATTCGCATCCTATGGACAACCTTGTTGCAGCTGCCGCACGATTAGAGGCTATCCCGGTCGAAGGGGACTCCCCGCAAGCGATAGAGACGCGCTGGGTTAAGGAGCTTCTTCGGACCACGCTGATTCAGCAGGAAGCATATTCATACAGCCGTGACCGGATTCACTCCACGCCCTGTCCAAGCCGGAGCTATAGTAGGTGCATAGATGAACCGGGCATATCGAGCAATGCGCGAGGCCGTGAAGCGGCCCGTGGCAATAACCCGGCAGGTGGTGTCCGCGATGCTCAGGATGTGGTGGACCGGGCCCGGGCACGAAGGGAGGCCGAGTTAGCAGCACAGAATGATGCGGGTCAACTTACACCGATTCGTCCTACCACCTTCGCCGGACCAGGGGTCGCATCCGCTTTGGGAGTGCCTTGTTTAATTCCCGCTTTACGCAATGTGCGCCTTCCCAAAGATTTCAAGGGTCCGCGCAAGGTGCCGAATTACACCGCCGATTTATCTCCCGAAGCATGGGTAGAAAGTTATGAGATGGCCATGGAGATGCTAGATGTGGATGAGACTGCGTGTGCAAAATACTTCACCATGATGCTTGAAGGCACGGCTCGTACTTGGTTGAAGAGCCTGCCGCCCAATTCTATCAGCTCATGGGCCCAGTTGCAGGCCCGGTTTATGCAGAATTTCAAGGATACATGTAAGCAGCCCAAGTCCATAGTAGACCTGGCGGCTTGTGTCCAGGAGGACGGAGAATCAACGAACCATTGGGTGCGCCGCGTTTCGGAAGTTTTGAACTCATCTGACAGGATCAATGCTGACTCTGCGATCTTAACCCTGGAAGGCAACTGCCGGTTTAAGCCTTTAGAATTAAAATTGGGACGCATGAAGCGTTTCTGTAATGACATGGGAACTCTCATGGCCGCTTTAGTGAAGTATGCTGATTCGAATAGTACCAAGGATCCTGAGACTGATGATGATGAAGCAGGGAAGGGAAAGAAGAATAGCAACTCCAAGGGGCAATAGTACAAACCGGCGGGTCATGGAAACGGAGGCAAGCGCAAGGCGGATGGCAGCATGGACTTTGTGGCCAACACTAATGCACAGGACAGGGGGCAGCGGCGCAGAGGTAAAGCGGCAAATCGTAATGGGGCTCCCAATCCTAACGCAAACCGTTTGAATTACTTGTTGAATCAGCCTTGCCCAAAGCACGGGACGAAGGAGGCGCCGGCTAACCACCTTTGGAAGGATTGTTATATTATGCAGGAGTTTAAAAACTCTAATTCCTTCCGGTATGACCACGGGTCAGGCGGCGGTTCAGGATTCGGTTTCCATGGGCCGGGTCACGATGGAGCTTCCGGTTCAGGTCTCAATCAGGGCGGTCACAACAATCAGAATAATCAGAACGGCCAGCAGCAGCAGCAGCATCAGTCGGGTTATCAGAGCCAGCCAAAACAGTTGAACAATGGGCAATATCATGTTTTCACAACTAGCTTGGATAAACGCGACCGAAAACTCCACAAGCGAGCGGTGAATTCTGTTGAACCGGCCTTACCACGTTACTTACGCTGGTCGGAGCAGCCTATCATGTGGAGCAGAGAGGATCACCCGCCCCGGGTGGATAATTCGGGCCAGCTAGCATTAGTGGTAGACCCTCAGGTGGGGGGTTATAAATTCACCAAGGTACTCATGGATGGAGGGAGCAGTATTAACATACTATACTATGAGACATTCCGCCGCATGGGCCTAACAGACAAGGATCTCAGACCGTCTAATACGGTGTTCCATGGTGTGGTGCCTGGCAAATCTGCATATCCTATTGGTAAGATAGCCCTGGATGTGGCTTTTGGGGACGAGCACGATTCCCGGTCGGAAAAACTAACCTTTGAGGTGGTGAAGATCCGGAGCCCGTATCATGCCTTGTTTGGGCGGCCGGCTTATGCCAAGTTCATGGCGCGGCCTTGTTATATCTACTTGCAGCTCAAGATGCCGGGTTACAAGGGGACAATAACGGTTCATGGGAGCCGTAGGGTCGCTTTGGAATGTGAGGTGATGCGGCTTATGCAGAGTCGGTCTGTGCCACGGAGGAGTTGAAGTACTATAAGGACAATGTTGATCCTGTGGATATGACCCCTTTGAAGAAGCCAACTATAGAGCATGATTCGGATCTGAAGTTCAAATTGGCAGCTGAGACCAAGCTTGTTGACTTCGTGCCCGGCGATTCGTCCAAGCAGTTCACTGTCAGTGCCAATCTGGATCCCAAATAGGAAAGCGCGCTCATCAAGTTCATCCGTGAGAATCGGGACATTTTTGCATGGAAACCGTCCGACATGCCAGGTGTACCGAGGGAACTCGCTGAGCACACTCTTAATGTGGATCCCAAGTTTAAACCGGTGAAACAATTCCTCCGCCGGTTTAACGAAGAAAGGCGCAAAGCCATTGGAGAGGAAGTGGCCAGGCTTTTGGCAGCTGGCTTTATCATTAAGGTGTTCCGTCCAGAGTGGCTTGCTAATCCGGTGCTGGTTCTTAAGAAAAACGGCACTTGGCGTATGTGTGTGGATTACACGGATCTTAACAAGGCTTGTCCAGCGGATCCTTTTGCCCCCCCCGGATTGACCAGATCATTGACGCCACGGCGGGTTGTGAGCGTTTGAGTTTTTTGGATGCATACTCTGGATATCATCAGATCAAAATGGCGGTTAAGGACCAGGAGAAGACATCGTTTATTACTCCCTTTGGAGCCTTCTTCTATGTATCTATGCCCTTTGGGCTCAAGAGTGCCCAAGCCACCTATCAACGGTGTGTACAGAATTGCCTGCATAAACAGATCGGCCGCAATGCGCACGCCTATGTGGATGATATTGTAGTAAAGTCAAGGCAGAAGGAGACGCTGGTGGATGATTTGAAGGAAACCATTGACAACTTGCGGGTTTACAAGATGATGCTTAATCCGGCCAAGTGTGTCTTTGGTGTTCCGGCAGGCAAGTTACTGGGTTTCCTGGTGTTTAATAGAGGAATTGAGGCTAATCCGGAGAAGATTACGGCTATTACCTCCCTGACTAAACCGAAGTGCATCAATGATGTTCAGCGTTTGGCGGGCCGAATCGCCGCACTAAGCCGGTTTATCAGCCGCCTCGGGGAGAAGGCCATCCCTTTGTACCAAATGCTGAGGAAGACAGACCATTTCGTCTGGAGTCCGGCTGCTGATGAAGCATTTGAGGACTTGAAGCGGCAATTAGCCAATCCGCCTGTTCTTGCAGCTCCGGTCGACAAGGAGCCATTATTATTATACGTGGCAGCCAATGCTCGGGCAGTTAGCATGGCTATTGTGGTGGAATGCAAGGAGGGAGGCAAGGAATATCCGGTTTAGTGGCCGGTTTATTATATCAGTGAGGTGCTTATTGAATCCAAGCAAAGGTATCCGCATTGGCAGAAGCTGGTCTATGGTGTCTTCATGGCCAGTCGGAAGTTGAAGCAGTATTTTCAAGGGCACCCCATCACAATGGTCAGTTCAGCTCCCTTGGGTGATATCATACAGAATCGGGAGGCGACTTGCCGGATTGCCAAGTGGGCCATAGAGCTTGGGCCACACGGACTGAAGTATGTACCTCGGACGGCAGTGAAGTCTCAAGCACTTGTTGATTTCATCAATGACTGGACGGAGTTACAAGCACCAGAGGAGAAGCCGGATCACACATATTGGACTATTCATTTTGATGGATCTAGGCAATTGGAAGGCTCAGGGGCTGGAGTCGTATTAACTTCCCCACAAGGTGATAAGTTTTGTTATGTTCTCCGCTTAATGTTCCCTTGTACTGATAATGCAGCTGAGTACGAAGCCTTGCTCCATGGTCTCCGGATGGCTAAAGAAATGAATTTAAGCCGGGTTAAGTGCTTCGGTGACTCGGACCTCGTGGCTCAACAGGTGTCTGGCACTTGGGATTCTAAGGACCCGCTCATGGCTGCATATCGTCGGGAAGTGGATAATATTGCGGGTTGCTTCAAGGGTTATCAAGTGGATCATGTGGACCATCGGAAGAATGAAGCGGCGGACGCTTTAAGCCGGTTGGGCTCTCAGCGCAAACCGGTCCCGCCAAATGTCTTTCTGGACGTGTTGCACAACCCGTCAATCAAGCTCCCAGGTGAAGCGGATTTGGCTATTCCTGATCCGGAGGCTCAATTGGTGGCAGCCTTGCATGTTATTCCAGATTGGACAGTTCCTTATCTTGCGTACATGAACCGGGGGGAGTTACTAGAGGATGAGATCCTAGCCAGGCAGATAGTCCGGCGATCCAAGTCTATGACGATTGTCAATGGTGAATTGCATCATTGCAGTGTATCAGGGGCGTTTCAACGTTGTGTTTCTCCTGAGGAAGGCTGTGAAATCTTAAGAGAAATCCATGAAGGGGATTGTGGACACCACGCCGGTTCAAAGTCTCTGGTGGCAAAGGCGTTTCGTCACGGGTTCTACTGGTTGACAGCGCATGCTGACGCGGAGGACTTGGTTAAACGGTGTGATGGATGTCAGAAATTTTCAAGGCGTGCTCACGTGCCGGCTCAAGAACTGAGGATGATCCCAATAACATGGCCGTTTGCAACTTGGGGGCTGGATATGGTCGGACCTTTTAAAAGATCCAAGGATAAGAAAACCCACCTTTTGGTGGCAGTTGACAAATTTACCAAGTGGGTTGAAGCGGAGCCTATCAGCAAGTGTGATGCAGCAACAGCGGTGCAGTTCATCAAAAAGGTGATTTTCCGGTTTGGCTTTCCACACAGTATCATTACTGACAATGGTGCCAATTTATCCAAGGGCGCTATGAAGGAGTTCTGTGAACGTGAGCACATCCAACTTGACGTATCGTCAGTAGCGCACCCCCAGTCCAATGGACAGGCAGAACGAGCTAATCAAGAGATCTTGCGAGGCATCAAACCCCGGCTTATGGTCCCATTGCAAAGAACACCAGGATGTTGGGTTGAAGAGCTACCATCTGTGCTATGGAGTATCAATACTACGCCAAACCGATCCACAGGATACACACCATTTTTCATGGTCTACGGAGCAGAGGAAGTTCTCCCTAGTGATATCCGGCACGATTCGCCTCGTGTGGCAGCTTATGTTGAAGCGGACAATGAGACAACACGGCAAGACGCTTTGGACCTATTGGACGAGGAGCGTGATATAGCAGCTGCCCGTTCGGCGATTTACCAACAAGATCTTCGTCGCTATCACAGTCGCTGGGTTAGAACCAGAAGCTTTCAGGAAGGAGATTTGGTGCTTCGACTCATCCAAGACCAGACAGATATGCACAAGTTATCCCCACCTTGGGAGGGACCTTTTGTGGTCAGCAAGAATCTGCACAACGGGTCGTACTATCTGATTGATATTCGAGAGCATAAAGATTCACGTACATCAGAGGGGGAGACCAACAGGCCGTGGAATATAGCTCATCTTCGGCCTTACTACACTTGAGCCATCGGCTCTATCTATGTACATATCATGACAGTGTATATATTATTTTTGATATAATAAAACCGGAGCCTCAGTTAAAGCGGGGTCTCTGTCTTTCTTATCATGCGTGGTTACATGGAGTGGCTCTGTTTTTAAAGCGGCCTCCGGTTTACCCCTTGACATTTGCTTTTTATATATCACTTGGGGCCTTGGTCGTGTCCGAACCAACGCGACACCTTTTGATAGGCGACAGCCACCAGATCATTTGGGGACATGGTCTAGTCTGAACCAGTCACGCCTCTTGATCGGCCTAAGGCCACAAAATCACTTGGGGGCTTGGTCGAACCCGAACCATTGCCACGCCTCTTGATCGGCAAATATGCCACGGTTTCATTTGGGGACCTGGCTGACTTGAATCATTGTCACTCCTATTGGGGGCTTGATCCTGTCCGACCATGGTAACACCATCTGATCAGCTCAGTATAGCATATTTTTGCAAACGGTTTTTTGCCTTTGCTTCCATGTTATTTTCATGGCTTGTTTGTTCTTCGTTTTTATTGGATTTCTTTTATGTCAACAAAACACCTTTTTCCGGTTCAGCCGATGAATTGGATTCCCCTTTAATCCGAAGAAGTATGCCCGGTTTACCTTTTTCCTGTTAACATCATGGAGTAACAAGGGGGTTTGTGTTGACTCAGTACGGTTTATACGGGAGCTGTTTTCTCCCCCCTTGTTGACGGTAATGGTTTATAAAACCTCCGCTTCAAGCTTGGCTAAGCCAGCTTCATGCCCAGACATGGCAGGTATTTTGTATCACCTATTTGTTATATTACTGATACACATATCAAGATCATAAACCGGCTGGCAGTATAACCGCCACCGAAGTTCAAATTTTTCTGATTGCAGGAAATATGAGTTGAGGTTTTTCGAACAAAGCTTCAGTACTTATGCACGAAGGCATATTCAAGGTAGAAGTATTAACTATCCTATTACAAGGCAACACGGTGCCTGAATAAGATCATTGTTATTTTGGAAAGATGCCAAAGACAGCTATCCAAACCGGCTTCCGGTTCAAGCCTGCTACTCGTCATCGTCCGCTTCAGCTTCCTCGTCTCTACCCATTGGCTGGAAATCAACAGTGGTCCACTCGATTCCCATTAAAGCTTGGAAAACAGCCTCTTCATGGATCAGGGAAGACGGTTCAATATTAGGAGCGTAAGTATGCTTATGGATTGGAGGAATCAGATTCTCCGCTTCAAGAGTTGGGGCAGGCACTCGCTTGTTCTGATTGTTCTATTGCGCTTGATAATGCCTCAAGTCTGCCGCTTCAGCTAATTGACAAGCCAGAGGTCGCACTGCACGGTTTATTACCCTCAGATCATCTTCGTTAAATTAAGAGCCATCTTCCTTCAGGCTGGAATAGCCTTGAGCTGCTTCCACAGGGTCGAAATCTGGCACCCATGCCTTTGCCCGGATCAAGGCGTTAATAGCCCCGGTTCGAGCAGCGGATTTTTTCAGCTCCTCAATCCGGGCCGGAAGCATTGACAACCTGTTAAGAGTGTCCTGGATTAAAGAGGGTGCCGGGTTGTTATGAGAGGCTGTGGTGATGATCCGCTGGGCTCCGGTATACAATTGTTCCACCAAGGTGTAGGCAGCCTTCAGTTTCTTCCGCACATCGTTTCCTAAGTGCCCGATGCGTGTACCTACAACAATATGGGGACGGTCTCAAACAGGATTTATACAAACAGCAGGTTCAAGTTATCACAGAAGTTAAAAGGAGCTTACCAAAGATCGCAGCGGTCATGGAGTGTATTTGCCGCATTACGGCCGTAAGTTCATCCACCACCGGTTTAAGGGCAGCTTCAGCATTTTCCGCTCTTTTGGTTAAAGCAGCCTTCTTAGTGGCCCAATCAGCCCGCTCTTTCTTGAAGCCTTCCTTTAGCTGTTCAGCGATGCTCAAGGCGCTGATTAATTCTTCCTTTGCCTTGTCTGTTTCAGCCTGTTGGGTTTTTAAGGTCTCCTGCAAATCGGCAATCCGGTCCTCCTTGATTCTCACCTCAGCCTGCATACAGACAGCATTTAGCTGTAAACAAGCGGTCCAAGAAATTGAAGTATCAACAACATAACAAAGTTATACGCCTGATACATGGGGGCTAATGCACTTTCAATTTTCATATATTACTAGATTGCAAAGTCCCAAGCTCAATACAGGTATTCAACTTGGCACTTGGGGGCTAATGGCTATTTGATCAAATTATGTTCTAAGGATAGTTTTCAACCAGAGCCCCGGTTTAATTATGCTAAGTTAAACCGGCCCTTGGGGGCTATATTGATGGATTTCAAAGTGTTGAGGATCGTATTCAAGTCCCGGTTTGACGAAGGTTACAAACCGACCCTTGGGGGCTAGGAGGATTGATAAATTGGCAGTAGGTAAAGAAGTAAGTTACCTCAAATTTATCCCTCATCATCTTCACCAGACCAGCTTCACAGTCACCGCTAGTATAAAGCCGGTTTAAATAGCCGGAATGAAGATCTTGGGCACTCAGAGCAGCATATGTCTCCAGTTCAATATCCCATTTTTCTTTGTTCAGAGCGGAAAAATCCTCTTTTACAATATGCTTGGTTAAGGTGACAGGATTCCCGGGTTCAAAGCGGCCTACACCGGTAATCACAACATCATCATCTTTGGGCTCGCCGGTTTGTGTTGGTGCGGTCGATTTTTCAGCCGGACTGTGGGATTTCTCAATCCGGACGGAGCTGGCAGGCGGGTCAGCAGAGACTGAAGTGTTAATAGGCCTCTCTTTGGGAATAGCATCGTCTTGCAAAGGAGGATCATTGGGGATATCCTCAGGAACAAACGCTTCAAGATCTGGCGTTTTGTCATGTTCTGGGGCTACATCTTCTTCAGCCGCTTTATCCAGGCGGGCCTTCTTGCTTGGTTTAGGTTTGGCCCTGGAAGGAAAACAAAGAGTTAAGGAAAAGCATAAGCCATTACACAGTATACTACAAGCATATGTTCAGCTTAGCTTACCCAAGAACCGTTTTCAATGGTGGCAGTTGAGTGGCCGACGATTCACCAGAAGATGAATGAGAAGTAACCTGATAATCGGAGTCGGATGGATTAAGAGGTTGACGGAAGAAACCCGCTTTAGGATTTAAATCAATAAAAAGGTCGGAGACCTCGGAGCGGCGTTTTCGAACCGGACTGTTTGGTAAACCGGCGGAGGTAACTACCTGGCCACTGTGCCGGGTTGTGCAGCGAGCTTCATGTTGCTGAGTCTTCATAAGAAAATTGGGATCCAAATAAGCAAGAGGATGAGAAAATTTAACTTTCCGGTTTGCCTGGCGAAATTTTGGCAAAGGCAAGATTTCTGAATCGGAAGAGAGAATAGTTACCTCAACAAATTCCGCATTGCTGGCTTCAGCGTCGTCCTGACAAGCATCATCATCAATAAGGCGTGTAAAAAGTAAGCCAAGTGAATCAAGTTCTACCTCAAGGTCCGGGTTACCCACATCATCATCAATAGCTAGGTCAGATGAAGCGGTGGTTTTTCTCTTGTGAGATGGCTTCTTGATAACCTTGGTTTTGGGCCGGGTTGACCGCCCTGCCTTCTCCGTTTTGTCTTGTGGCAGCTTCTTGCTCCAAAACGGATTATCACCCCGGATCAGCAGTAATTAAATGTCAGACAGATAAAGCAGTAACCGGTTCAACAATAGAGCAATTAAAATCTTACCGCTGGCGGTTTGTTGGTGGTGCAATAAGGAAGCAGAGCGGTTTGAGCACAGAGGTGCTCCGGTTCATTCAGCATCTTCTTTACAGAATCTGTGACTTCATCATTGGAGAGTTGGATTTTAGTGTGTTGGAGTGGGTCATCGACACTATCAGTATACTTGCACATCAAACTGGAGCGCCGGCTCAGAGGCAGTATGCTCCATGATAACCAACAGCGTGCAAGGTCTATTCCCGCTAAACCGTTGGCCATAAAAGCTCGGAGCTTGGAAAGTTGCGGAGCATATTTAATTCTCTCCTTGGCGCTTAGTCTTTGTGGAAAAGGGTGCATGTTGCTGAGCCGTTCCGGATGGAAGCCAGTCAAGGGATTTTCATTTTCAGGAGAGGTATCTTTGCAATAAAACCAAGTCGCATTCCACTCCTTGGGGTGAGTATGGAGTTTGACGTGGGGATAAGTGATCTCCTTCCTCTTCTGAATGGCCATACCGCCCAATTCAGTATTGGGGCCGTCGGTAAATTTAGTGCGGCGGTTTAAATGGAAGCAGTCTCTAACAAGATTGGTGACAGAATTGGGGCCAATATCCTGTGGACGGAGCTGAAAGTTGGCTAACACATCCCGGTAAAACTTAGAACCGGGCGGTTTGAAGCCCCGGGCCAAGTGATCTGCAAAGACCACAACCTCTCCCTCCTGAGGTGTGGGAGGACATTCATTTCCAGGAACCCTCCAGTGGATCGTATCTTTATTGTCTAAAGCGCCGATCAGGACTAGATCATCCAACTGAGATTCTATGACGCGAGAGGGAACCCAATTGCACTCATATACTTGTTTGGCCATGGTGAGATCTACAAGAAATAGGTGATCCGGTTCAGGAATATGTTTGATAAAAGAAGGTGTTGATCTCAACAATGAGAAACCGGAGGCAAAATCTATAAACCGGTTTTCTACAATGTGGCAGCATATGGATTCTGGCGGTTCAACCTGGGGACTAATGGTATATACCGGTTTAGTAACCTTTTTCTATGGTAAGTTAAACCGCCTGACCTAAGCATCGGAAGCAATTGAAGTTGGGACAGGTAAGTATGCAGAAACAGGTTTCACAAGATCCTATTACAGCCGCGGATCTACAGCAAACTCACAAAAACAAAAATATTCCAAAGAGTAAGGCAGATCGGAAGAGAACCATTGAGCGGGTATGTGCGTGAGATCTATGGACTTAGATGAGAAATTACAGGCGGATGTTTAAAGATTACTACTGAACACAGCGGGGGTTCACAGATTCATTCAAGAGTCAGAGAACAAGTATGAGCAAGCAACGAACACAGCGTGAACATGAAACCCTAAGAACAAATCTAGGTCAAGAAGAGAAGAAAGCTTACTGGAAACGGAGAAGATGCGGAGGGATACTGCAGGGCTCTGGTGCGTTCAGGTTGATGCAGCGGCCCAAGATGAAGCAGAGGTCGACGGCGACAGCGGAGCTCCAAGGTTGGCGACGCGAGGAAGACGAAGAAGAAGAGACGAAGGGAAAAGAAATGACCCTTCGGTCTTATTTATAAGGCAACAGAGTTAGGTCAAGCGCGCGGATCCAGGAGCTATTGTTAAAAGGAGGGCGTTATAAATGATAAATTTCATGATGACGTCATGCCGGTTTACAGTGACCAGAAATGATGACGACATGGCGGTTTACCAATTACCAGAAGTTGTCCAAGACACAAGATTTTGGGAAGGATTGACATGAACCGGTTCAAATCAATCTGGGGCCTAATGTTGGGGATATTACCACTAGGCGTGAACCGGCCTACTTGGGCCAGGTTAACTTCCTTAGAGGTATAAGCAGATGAAGGCCCAAGGCCTATAGTTGGTTATAGATACCAACAGGGATACGAGTATGAACCGGTTGGGACTCTATGGACCGACGGGCGTCACCCGTGTATATAAGGGGACGACCCGGCGGCGGTTCAAGACAGACAACCACAACTCGAGCCTAGGCGAAGCTTGTTTGCTCCCTAGCCATCGAGACCACATCAATTCCATCACAACTAGACGTAGGCTTTTACCTTCATCGAAGGGGCCGAACTAGTATAAACCCTCGTGTCTTTGTGTCCGCTTTAACCCCTTCAAGTAAACCTGGCTCCACGACTAAGTCCTTTCACTAGGACATCTGCCGTGACAAATCCACGACACAACCCATTTTTTAATTCTAATGGAATTTACTACAGCCCATTTACAGTTTGTTAAAAGTACAGCCCAACTTCTAGCTAGGACAACGATTAATAATTTCGAACAACCGCTCAAAACAGAATTAAAAAAAATTCCCACATTTTGATGGGATCCAAAATATTTTTATCCGAAATTTCTAGTCAGGTTAAATATAATTTCAGAATAAAGTTGTATTATGTTAAAATCCAACGAAATATTGCGCGCGCAACAAGTAATGAAAATAAAATTTCCAAATTCCAAAAATAATATATTTTTTAAACTAATTACGCGTTTGGTGCATAGTTACTGCCCAGTTATTATAATTACATCCCATTTATTATTTCTTAAAGTCCATTTTCTTGTTAAGCCTAATGCATACCTCCTAGGAAAGTTTGCAGACCAGCGGGGCGGAGAATAACAAGTTGACCTAGATATTGTGTACAATTGTCGGCCTAGTTGCATTGCTGATGTTAAAAAAAAGGCCTATGTAGTATAGTACAACCTACCATGGCTACTCAGCCCACATTCAGCGACGCCGGAAAGACCCAAACATGGCTTCTGTACAACTTTTTGAAGTCACTGAGCTCAATTAATAACTTAAGGAAAAAGTTAGATTATAGTGGAACCTAATTAAAAGTTGTCACTGGCAAATAAATAATTCAACGGGTCCCACTTGTGCGTGTGTGTGTGTGCGTGCATGTGTGTGTGTGTGTGTGTGTGAGAGAGAGAGAGAGACCCATCGGTCGATGCTTGTAAATACATCTTTCAGCCATATGCATTGCTGATGCTCAGTAAAAACTTATATAGTTGACACAATCATATAGAACATCATAGCACACTGAACTTGCATACAAAAATTCACGCAGGTAGCACAATCAGGATGGAAGCAGTGGATCGCTACGGGTAGGGCTATGTTGAAACCAACGAAGTCGTACATAACGGTTCATCGTCTTTATCAATGACGGGGAAATATCTTGAATGTTGTGCAAAGAAAACAGACAGACAATACAATAAGTTCGGCTAGCACATTAAGTTGACGTACAACCCTTTCTAAAAAAAGTTCACGTACAAAATTAGAACAGGTCACAATCAAATGTACTGGCATATCAGTGCTTCACACCCATAGGTCGGATTTAACTAGTATCTAACAAGATTCAGTTGTTACCTCAAATTAGAGCACATCCAGGCAGCCAGCCGTGCCTCTTCTCCCAAAGAAGCAGTGGCCTCCGCCGCACGATGGAGTAGGGCCTGTGCCATCCATCGTTCTGAGCAACACGAGGAAAGTATGACGTTGACTCCTGTAATGGACATCGTCGACGGACCCTGGCACCAGCGGCGGCGGCAGGACTCCGATTGATGGATTGACCACTTCTTCGACATGCACGAACACTCGATACACGTACATCCCTAACGTGGTCCGCGGCGGCCTTGGTGGCGACGAATACTACAACCCCAGTTCTTGCACCGGTATCTCAACACCAATCACCTTCGGTATGGTGGACGGCTTCTTCATCCATACCATAACCACCAGAGCCCAGCTGTCTGGAGGAACAAACATACTTACGAGCTCACCTCCAAGGTCATTGATAAGCTCGTTCATGGACTCGTTGTTCCAAGCACGTCGAGGCATGTCGTGGAAGGTAAGCTTTGTTAAAAACTCAAGCTCAGAGGGCACCGAGCCCCATCCTGGGTGCCACCGATCAAAGCTCACTAGCGCGCCATCGCAGAACAAATGCCGGGAAGATTCGAACACACGACTGCAGTTGAAAGTTGTCCGGAACTTGACGAAGAAATCAGCCGGTGGCGGACAGACTTCGATGAGAAAGTCACTTATTTGGATGAGCTTTGACAAGGTCGTCCGGCGAAACAGGAGGCCGGTCGCCGTTGATGGTTACCATCAGCACTTTGCCGACAAACTAGTCGTCCAGCGCCGCCATGCCACTGTCGAGCGATAGCATGCAGCGACCGAAGGCAGGACGGACCTCAGGATCTCCGGCTCAGACATCCGCGTTGACCGACGACATGATAGTATGCTTGAGTACAGGGAGTATAGGAGGGGGATTTGGGGGAACTAGAGTAGGAATCGAGATTCCAGAGGTGGGGGAGGGGCGGGAGACTGGGGATGAAAAGGTAGCATGAATTTCGAGCATGCGCCAATATGCTCTCGGCGCGCAAGCGCACGAAAACACCGGTGGCGCCCACATGTCGGCCTAAGAGTCCTTATTCTTTCTTTTTTGGAGATCCTGGCCTTTTTTTTCAGGATCTTTTGAGAGCCCGGCCTGAGAGTCATAATTGACCTGTTTGGCATTGCGTTACTACTCGGCCCATATTCAACGACACCTCACTGGCCCAAAGAAGTGTACATCATCGAAAAGACACTGAGCTCAAATTATATAACTTGAAAAAGGGAGATATACTCTGAACACTGGAGAATGGTGATGCCCTCATTTAGCCCACCAGTAGTTCGAGACAATAAACAGTTCGAAACAACAATATATACAACATTCAAACACTGACTAGTGACTACTACTGACATAAACAGCAAGACATGATAGTTCATAAGAAGTCTTGCTACACCACCAAAACACACCCATATGTAGCACTCAGACTCTCGTGATCTAGACGAGAATGACATTCTAAACAGAAGCAACTATTACATAGTAAGACTGACATAGACGAGGATGACCAAATGAGAAGGAATATGCATAACAAAAGAAAGAACTACCCATCCATAACCAGCAGCAAAGACAACAAAGTCATTCCAAGAGATGATCCAACACCGTCATAATTTGCAGCCCCGCTTCAGCCACCAGTGATCCGGAGACACCAGTACTCCACCCTTTCGATGCAACAACCCAATTACCTATCAACCTGAAGGCTTGAACCACATCACTACCTGTCATAATTGGGACATCCAAGGATCAAAGGTAATTTGGATGCCTTTGTCATTCTCACCTTCTTTTGGCTGCAGGGTGTATTGTTGACAATCAGGGGAGTTTGCTCCCGAACTCCTAGGGCTCGCCTTGTAGACACAGTTTTCCATAACAAACAGAGCCTCTCTGCCATCAAGGTCCTTGCCAACGGTGATCTCCTGGTTAATCGAATAATTGAGTCCGAGAAATAGAGAGTGTGAACCAAGGCTGTTTACCTGCCTACAACTAAAAAATCCTAAAGGCCCCAATAAGCTGGTATCCTGCTCATAGACGTAACAGCCACTATCCGGATACTCACGTATTACACAGTGCTTGTATACAGTGGGGTTTTTGCAATATAAATTTTCTGGCTCATGTGTCCTTATGATCATCAGTCTTTTCCGTCGTCTGATCGAGCGAGGAACCAGTTGTGCTTCCCTGTTTTTGGCAAAGGTGGTCTGATTACAAAGGGCGGTAACTGTAGGGACACTGCATCATATAAAACAGGATAGACATTGTTAATGTAAGATCAACATTGTTCAGAGTATGAGTAGAATAATGCAAGAAACAGCATTGATATGTCCCTATTGGAATTGGGAGGAAAATACAGGGAAATGTATACTGGGTTCAAAAATATAGAAGTTCCATGCATGGTTATACTCATGTTATGTCGCAATCGATTCTTCACAGGAAACTACCATGTCATGCATGTTATGTAATCATGTTCTGTCCTCACAAACAAATTCTTCAAGGTAACCAACAGACCATGCATTGTTATATACTCGTGTTCTGTGGGCAAAAATTTTGTGAGGATATTATTCTAGCCATTGATTGCTGAAGGGCGAATATAGGTATGTACACATGGTAGGAATTGCAGGATTTCACTACTTCCAAATATAGAGTTCTCCATATGCACATTTACTTCCCTAATGTATGGTTAGATGAAACCAACAGTGTGGTGCATGTTTCTACATCATGAAAATGAGGAAACTAACATGGCCATTGATACACACTCATATTTAGTAGTAGTATATAGATTACTGTAAAATAAGGATAATATCCATATATTCCTAACCGTTTGATTATTCGGGGTACAAATTGGCTGTAATGACATGGTCACAATGCATGAATTAACTCATTCCAAATATAGCTGATTTACGGCGTCTCTAATACATTGCCATAGTTCTACTCAAGTTCTGCTCAAACAGGGACATGCCAATCATCACAAAAAGTTCAAATAGTGTCATGGCGTCATCATTAACTTGAGATGGAAACAACTTACACGCGACGTCCCAGCAATACGTGGTGCCATCTGCTTTGTCGATCGCATAGATCACTACAAGAAATATGTCAACTTGTGACCACCACTATTGGTCACTGAAAGGTCATGGTTTTTCATTTGCGACCTTTTTGTGACAAAAAACAGAAGGTCAAAAGCTGGCGGTCGTAAACTGACTATAGCGACCTTTCTTCTGGAATGGTCGAAGACGTTTATGACCAAAATATGTCCACTGTGGCGTTTTGGTCACTAGCAACATCCCCAGGCCACGTAGGCATCCAGCGTGGCAAGTTGATGTGGCACAAGATTCAGCTCGGTCCAATTCGATTTTCTACATGGGCCTAGCCCAACAATTCGGCCTTTTTAATGTTTTTTTGTTGTGCTTTTATTAGCTACCTGGGTCTGGCCCAACAATTCAGCCTTATTGATTTCTTTGCGTGGCCCTTGATTTTCTTTTTGATCATGTATTTTCTGGGCCATTTCTTTGCTGGGCTGAATCCCAGTTATCATGTTCTCATAAGTGGGTCCAAGTTGTCAGGTTCTAGCAAGTGGGTCCGACTTGTTAGGGCTATATTCCTCATTTCATTTTGACAGTAAATAAATAACCAATATTTAAATTGGCACTGACAAAAAACACATATAATACTTCAAATAACAACAGCCAGATTCAGTATAGAGCCAGATTCTGTATGGAGCTCCTGCTCTACAAATAACATGCAATACAATGGTGCTCCTGCTCTACAAATAACTCTACAAGTGGAGTAACTAATTTACAAGCTCTACAAGCACCATATTCTTCCAGATGGATCTCCTTCGTTAGAATTACAAATAGGCACATGCACCTGCTCTTGCTCTTGCTCATAGTCAGGACGCCCTGTTACATGAATCAGCAAAGAGGAATCAAAAAACTGGAGCAAATATATTATGAAGAGACCATTCAATAAAAAGGACAAGTTCTCAGAATGATAACACAAATTCAACTAGTACGATGCTTTTAGAAGTCACAAAAAATAACAATTACTACATGGCAGATGATCATGAAGAGTATAAACACATCTTAAATCTTACTTGTAAAAAGAGAATACATGCCTATCTCCAACAATGTTATTATTATATAGAAAAAATCGTAAACGGAACCCACAATAGTACAGTACAAGTGTAGGTAGAATTCAAAAGGTACAGCTACAAGTTAATAGATCAATAAAATATGGGACTTTTGCCAGTGCATGGTACTGAAGCCTGCAATCAGTATACTGTCATAACATTGCAGGAGTGCAAAACATAGATCTGGCATGGTTTACAACATAACAAACAAACTCCGACTAAGATGGGGGAGACAACCTAAACGAACCAGCTAACCGATAATCATTACTACAAATCGATAATCAATACTGACAACGGAACACAATAAGATTCTACAACAAATCTCGTACAAACATAAGGTGCAGCATGGCACCAGATCCGCGGCAGGAAACACTTGGAGATCTAACAATTCACCCGCGAGAACGGTCCACAAAATAGCTACAGGAAAGAGGGGGAATTGGGGAGCGGGCAAACCTGAATCCCGGCATGGGATGAGCGGGACACAGGCGCCTTCTTCTTGTCCTTGTCCTTGTCGGCGGCCCCCTTGGCCACCATCGTCTTCGCCGCAAGCAGCCCCGTGCCTCCCTTCCCGGCCATCTCCCTTCGCAGCAGAGCCCCCTACATGCACACCCAACGAAACCATCAACAAAACCAAGCAAGCAAAAGAGATTTCAAGCGACAATGCCGGGGATCCCATGCCTCACCTGGCTTCCTCTCGCCTCTCTTTGTCTTACAAGCGACAGAACCGGCCACCGGCGGGCAGGGCGGGAGGCGCCGAAGTTGAGGAAGAAACCCCGCTAAACACCACATTGCCGTCATGTGCATGCATGAGGAAACCCAATCAAGGAACCGTGCCAATGTATCCATGTTATAAAACAAAAAAGGAAAACAACATAAAACAGTACAGAGTTCTGCTGTAGATTGTGAAATGTTTTCTTCTCAAATTTCCAATTTTGTAGATTGTGAATTGTTTAATCTAACTATCATGCTGGCATAGGATTGATTTTGGACTTTGCAATATTTAGTGAATGAAACTGTGAACTGTTTAGCGTTATCCTTTGTAGATAAAAACATAATTAGATTGTTGTTTTGAAAAGGTTGTTCATGTGTAGAGCTCTAAAAATACAAAAAGAAAATGCAGATTATTGTGCAGAGCAATAAGGACGCACATCTGGACTGGTAATCCCATTAAAACTTTTTTCTCTAGGAATGGAATTGAAACGTGAACCGTGCAGCTACTTCGAAACTGCAAAGGCTCTTATTGCGTAGAGCTCTGAAAATACAAAAAGAAATGTAGTTTGTTTCTTTTGGAGCCTGCTCTGTTCCGTGCAATGCATCCTGCAGAAATTAGGAAAAGAAAACGTACAGCAGCCTCGGCTACTACATGTAGGGCAGATTTCTGCCACACAAGCAAACACATACGATCAACAAACCAATTATGCAGTCAGCCCTCTGCTTATACAGCACCACAAACCAAACTTGAAAGCACTTCAACAGTAAATCAAACCTGTTACTGATGCTAGTAATAAGAAGATGGACAGATGTGTATATATACCGGTGTTGACGGGGCCAAGGGTGGCCTGCTTGTAGAGGCTGTAGAGGCAGAGCTTCTCCTGGGAGTGCTCCTTCTTCTCCTAGGCGTGCTCCTCCTACAACAGCAACAACAGCAGGTCAAGAACAACAATAGAGTCATATGAGCTGCTGGGTTCATAGCATCAGTTTGACACCAACAACAGCAGAGATTAGAGTCATATGACAATGAAAACAACAACAAAAGTAGTTTGACAGTAGCAGCAGCAGAAATAGTTTCAAGTAGTCTTTTCTGATGGATGTAAAACTTGAGAATCTAGTATACCATAGTAGAACTAATTTTCATATGCAGCATAATTTCAACCACCCAACTTAATTCTAGCCCTCCATTCTGAAGGATCTACTCCTGAACCATGCAGAACAAACAACAACAAAAAATAACAGCATTTCGAATAGTATAAACAGAGAGCAGCCATGCCAATAAACTAATAATAAAATTCTGTGATAGATAAGAGAAAAACGGGACTGCAACACAGAATCGACAGTAGCTGCTACATCTAATTTAAATAAGACCAGATCTACAACATATTTTCAATCATAAGGTGGCATCCTAACTTAAATTGACAAGCCATCCTAACTTAATTGACAAGCCATCCATTCCTAAGGATCTAATTTGAGAATATGACATAGAACAATCTCATAAACAGGGGACTACAGCATGCCAAACAACAGAGAACACACATGCAGATATGAACCAATAATAGATCTGTAATTAATCTCATAGACAGGGCACTGCATGATGGATTCGGCAACAGCCACATCTGATTATTCAGAACAAATCATATCAGATCGTGCACGTAAGAACAGAACAGGGACCGCACGCAACCACGGAGATCTCATCTAACAGACGACGCATGATACACAGCGGGTCGAGAGGGAGGGAGGGTGGCACGTACCGAAGACGGTGTTGGTGAGGTTCATGGTGACCTGGTTCTTGGCGGCATCGCCGATGAGGCGATCGGTGTCGCTGAAGGCGACATAGGAGGGCGTGGTATGGTTGCCCTGGTCGTTGGCGATGATCTCGACCCGGTCATGCTGCCACACGCCGACGCAGGGGAGGAAGAGGCCATCCCGCCCATGGCATCCTGGATCTGGGAGGGATAGAACACGAGGTGAGGAAGTGAGGGAGGGATGTGAGGAGGAGGAGATGGAGTGGAGGGACGCACCTGAGTCGCCGGGCTGGGGGTGGTGGGCAGCGGCGGCGGCGGCAACCCCTCTCAGACCGCAGGAAGTCGTCCACCTCCTCGCGCACCACCTGCAGCGTCGACCCCCGCCGAAACAGCCGCCCGCACAGTAGAAGGGCACGGGCACGCCGGTGGGCCGGTTGGCGTCGTCACTGTCGCCCGGTGCCGGCGCCTACTGCGGGGAGACAACGTGGAAGGACATGCATCGCGGACACGCCCCCACGACGGGGTGGTGGGTTGGTGTGGGGTTCCGGAGCAGGGAGGAGGAGGAGGCGGCCATGGTGGACAGTACGGGGTGTGGGGGCGGCGGGGTTATGTCGATTGTATCCGGGGGATCAAGGCAGGAGGTAGAGGGCGGAGGGTAGGGAGAGATGGTGAGGAGAGGGACAAGGTGGGCGGTGGGTGAGGAGGACGGCGAGGTAGGCGGTGGGTGCGAGGAAGGGTTGCCACGCAGGGAGAGGACTGGATCTCCGTCGTCCTTGGTTGAGGTCGACGGAGGGAGGGAGGACTAGATTGGGAGTGGGCGATGGCGCAAGGAG
>NC_041385.1:251572454-251601793 GCF_002162155.2 Triticum dicoccoides
GGTGGATGGAAAATGACCAGCTAGGGTTTCGTGTTTGGTGTGGAAGGGTTGAAGACAGCCGTTGGATCCACGAGCATCCGACGATGTATGATGCATGATCAGCGTGAAACGTCTACAGACCAATCAGAATGCAGTATGATGCTATGACCATCTAAATTGGTCATAGTTGTCTAAAAATAATATGTTAAAATCATGTCAGCTATTTTGTGACCTGAGAAATTCAAAAAGAAAATAAAAAACCTTCTCATTGTGTCACCAAAATGTGAACGAGTTTTCAGAAAAAATAACAAACATGAAAAAATATAAATATCTTCAAAAAGGTGTATTGAGAAATGAGTTTTCTTGCAAAAATAAACATTTTTCATTTTTTGAGAGCCCAAAATGAGTTTTTTTGTGAAGGACCTACTATATATATGTTGCAAAATTGGACCAAATCATTTTTTTAAAATACTAGGCCATATTTAATGCACAATTGACAAAATGGTTCGGTGTCAAAAGTTTTGATCCACCTCTGGTGAAAAAGACAAATTCCCGCCGATTCAGTTGGAAGCGGGTCAAATTTTAACTGCAGGTGCCTCATAGTTTGCTATTTTTTTTCAAATAATCATTTCTAGGTACATAAGTACCTATTTAATCAGAGAAACACCAAAAAAATTCCAAGATTCAACAATTAGCTAGGAACAGCCATTCCCGCCGTTTTGACCGCATTTTGGAACGGGCATAAAAAATTCAAAAAAAATCAAAAAATTGGGAAACCTTCGCATTGTGTCATTATATGTGGCCAAGTTCCCAGGAAAAGTAACAAACTTGTAATACGGCAATTATTTTAAAAAAGTGTTCTCAGAAACAAGCTATCACGTGTGGAGATCAATGGCTTTCAAGCCAAATGATCAATCTTATGGCCACATTCATGGCATAGTTTGTTCAAATGATCTCATATTGTGCACAAGGGTGCATATTGGAATGGAAAACAATGTGGCCTAAGGAAGTTTTCATTTTCTTTGGACGAAAAAACTAATTTCTGTTTTTTGAGTGCCCAAAAGGAGGTTTTTCTGTGAAGGACCTCCCAAATAATTGTTGCAAAATTGTACCAAATCATTTTTCTAAAATACTAGGCCATATTTAATGCACAATTGACAAAATGGTTGGGTGTAAAAAGTTTTGATCCACCTCTGGTGAAAAAGACAAATTCCTGCCGATTCAGTTGGAAGCGGATCAAATTTGAACTGCAGGTGTCTCATAGTTTGCTATTTATTTTTCCAAAAATCTTTTCTAGGTACATAAGTACCTATTTAATCAGAGAAACACCAAAAAAATTCCAAGATTCAACCACTAGCTAGGAACGGTCATTCCCGCCGTTTTGACCGCATTTTGAAACGGGCATAAAAAATGGAAAAAAAATCAAAAAAATTGGGAAACCTTCGCATTGTGTCATTATATGTGGCCAAGTTTCGAGGAAAAATAACAAACTTGTAATACAGCAATTATTTAAAAAAAATGTTCTCAGAAACGAGCTATCACGTGTGGAGATCAATGGCTTTCAAGCCAAATGATCAATCTTATGGCCACATTCATGGCATAGTTTGTTCAAATGATCTCATATTGTGCACAAGGGTGCATATTGGAATGGCAAACAATGTCGCCTAAGCAAGTTTTCATTTTCTTTGGACGAAAAAACCAATTTCCGTTTTTCGAGTGCCCAAAAGGAGGTTTTTTTGTGAAGGACCTCCCGAATAATTGTTGCAAAATTGTACCAAATCATTTTTCTAAAATACTAGGCCATATTTAATGCACAATTGACAAAATGGTTGGGTGTAAAAAGTTTTGAGCCACCTCTGGTGAAAAAGACAAATTCCTGCCGATTCAGTTGGAAGCGGATCAAATTTGAACTGCAGGTGCCTCATAGTTTGCTATTTATTTTTTCCAAAAATCATTTCTAGGTACATAAGTACCTATTTAATCAGAGAAACACCAAAAAAATTCCAAGATTCAACCACTAGCTAGGAACGGTCATTCCCGCCGTTTTGACCGCATTTTGAAACGGGCATAAAAAATTCAAAAAAAATCAAAACTTGGGAAACCTTCGCATTGTGTCATTATATGTGGCCAAGTTCCCAGAAAAAATAACAAACTTGTAATACGGTAATTATTTCAAAATATGTTCTTAGAAATGAGCTATCACGTGTGGAGATCAATGGCTTTTAAGCCAAATGATCAATCTTATGGCCACATTCATGGCATAGTTTGTTCAAATGATCTCATATTGTGCACAAGGGTGCATATTGGAATGGCAAACAATGTTGCCTAAGGAAGTTTTCGTTTTCTTTGGATGAAAAAACCATTTTCCATTTTTCGAGTGCCCAAAAGGAGGTTTTTTTTGTGAAGGACCTCCCAAATATTTGTTGCAAAATTGGACCAAATCATTTTTCTAAAATACTAGGCCATATTTGATGCACTATTGACAAAATGGTTGGGTGTAAAAAGTTTTCATCCACCTCTGGTGAAAAAGACAAATTTCCGCCGATTCAGTTGGAAGCGGGTCAAATTTGAACTGCAGGTGCCTCATAGTTTGCGATTTATTTTTTCCAAAAATCATTTCTAGGTACATAAGTACCTCTTTAATCAGAGAAACACCAAAAAATTCCAAGATTCAACCACTAGCTAGGAACGGTCATTCCCACCGTTTTGACCGCATTTTGAAACGGGCATAAAAAATTCAAAAAAAAATCAAAAAATTGGGAAACCTTCGCATTGTGTCATTATATGTGGCAAAGTTCCCAGGAAAAATAACAAACTTGTAATACGGCAATTATTTTTAAAAAGTGTTCTCAGAAACGAGCTATCACATGTGGAGATCAATGGCTTTCAAGCCAAATGATCAATCTTATGGCCACATTCATGGCATAGTTTGTTCAAATGATCTCATATTGTGCACAAGGGTGCATATTGGAATGGCAAACAATGTTTCCTAAGGAAGTTTTCGTTTTCTTTGGATGAAAAAACCATTTTCCATTTTTCGAGTGCCCAAAAGGAGTTTTTTTTTGTGAAGGACCTCCCAAATATTTGTTGCAAAATTGGACGAAATCATTTTTCTAAAATACTAGGCCATATTTGATGCACAATTGACAAAATGGTTGGGTGTAAAAAGTTTTGATCCACCTCTGGTGAAAAAGACAAATTTCCGCCGATTCAGCTGGAAGCGGGTCAAATTTGAACTGCAGGTGCCTCATAGTTTGCTATTTATTTTTTCCAAAAATCATTTCTAGGTACATAAGTACCTATTTAATCATAAATACTTGGTTTGGTGGCCATACGTCGAGGTTTGGGCGGTGGCCGAGGGCCCCAACTCAAGAGTGTGTAAACTCGCATGCCCGCCGCGTGGTCACCGCGTGACCCTGGCGTTGCCATGTGTTCTGGGCAGCCTAGGCATGTCTAGTGGGTTGGGCACTCCCTAGGTAGGTGCTAGGAAGAAAATTACATCATAGGATTCTCACGAGGAGACCGATCGATGCTCAAACAAGAATTAGCAGCCAAGTGTTTGATTAGCGGTACGGGAAATGTACATGGCTAATGGGTGTGAGTTTTGGCTGAGGATGATCAGTTACTAAGAAGACCATCTTCACAAATTTTCAGCTCAAAAGGAGGAGCCTAGGTGGTCCTTGCTTTGCAAACTACCACACTGGACATAACTACGAATGTTGAAGCTCGGCTCAAAATAATGAATGGATTGAGCTGGCATTTGGTGGAGGATCGTTATTTGGGCATAGGAAAGCACTGTAGAAAATGGATACTATTTGGACATGCCAAAGTGGTACTTTCTTCACAAACTCTTGTTCTGAACAGAATATGAAAATGAATATTTTTGAATTATTTTTGAACTAGGCAAGAAAGGTTTTGACATATTTGACGAAGATATGACCCAAAGAATTTATGAGATTTTTGTGGGAATTCTGGGAATGACAGAAATATAGGTTGCTTCACAACCTAGGGCAAAGACTGCTACATGGACATGACACATAGGCAAAACTGATGAGGGGGCGCCTAGTCATAGCAACCCACCACAATTTACAAGGCTATGACCATCTATATTGGTCGTTAACAACTAGAAATAAGGCAGCGGACTAGCGCTGTTTGCTTTATGACCATTTCATGTAAGGAAATTATGACCTTTCTGACCAAAATGGTCGCAATGGTTTAGGGTTTGGAGCCCCCCGAACAGCTTTTGACCAATTGGTCTGAAATGGTCATAGATCTATGACCATTTCTTCCAGGGTCACTGATAGAAGGTCACTAGTTGACATATTTCTTGTAGTGGATGATGCCATTGTGTTCAATAGCATCACAGAAGTGTGTATCAGCTTTGACGATGATCCACTGCGAGCTGAGTTGTCTCCAGCTAAAGAAGGCACCAGCCTAAAGATAGGCGAGTCTGCGGTCGAACAAGGCCATTAGCTTGAAGTCTGCGTAATTCGCATGTCATGTGGGCACTTGGCAAATTACAATCTTCTGAAAAACAAGGTCCGTCCAACTGACATGGTAATCTACATGACTTGGACCGCGATGGTAATACTCTATATAATCCAACGGAGGAAGGATAATCTCATGGGAGGCATGGAAGTTCACGAGCAGCAACTTTTTACCGTCTTCTCTGAAGGCAGCCATCTAGTGGGAGTTCACGCCGACCCAGTACATACCTGCCAAGAAGTTTCGGGCGATGGTGATCGGATCGAAGTCGAGGGAAATGATGTACGGCGACCCACTACATACCTGCAAAGAGGTTTCGGCTAATGGAGATCGGATTGAAGTCAAGGGGCATCATGTACGCCTCCGTATCATGGTGAGACAATCTCGCAAGACCAGATAGCAGCAAGCAGGGTGTCTTGAAAAGCTTAGGCCTCGCTTCGAGGATGGCCGTGTGCATGTCCCTCGAGCATGCAGCCAGCCACAGAGCGCTCAACATATCCATACACAAACAACAGAGGTCGAGGATGTCACTGGGGAGATTGCTCCAATCGTGGCTCATATGGATGCTGCGCGGTTTTAGTTCGGCCATGGTGGAGTTTGGAAGGTGGGGGTTTTGGGGGGCTTGATTTACGGGGGAGAAGGCTGTCGGTGCTGGAGCAGCTAGCAATGGAATAGCGGTACTGGGGGAGGCGAGCGAGGCGATGGTACATGGGGGCACAGTGCGATGGAGACGGAGACGAAGAAGGAGATAGAAGTGGTGCTATGGGAGGAGAGAGGGAGACAAGGTGAGGCGCCAATGTGTTGTACAGCGGCGGTGATAGACTGCACAGTGCACAGGGTGAGGCTGACTTTGGTAACCCGAACACGCTGCCTGGACCAGTGTTAGGCGCAGGGTGTTGTCACTTCATTGTGAGGACCGGATGAATAGTATTTTGACCATCAAGTGTACCACAGTTGTACTACTACTACTACTAGTACTACTACTAGTAGGAACATGAGTACTCCAGTATTGTATAGCGGAAATAGGTCTCCCGTGCTAGCATGCCTGTTCACTTCATTGTTCAGGTATCATCCATATTGCGAGCAGAACCAAATTCTCGTGCATGCCCAATCAACGCCCTGCCGTGATGCATGCAGTGGTCGTTCTGGTGCATCAAGGACGGCATGCAGATCGTTCCACACTTGAGAAGAGGAAAAATGGAAAGGTAGAACGCGGAAGGAGAGGAAGAGAACGCTAGCTTACGAGGCTGGGAGGGGATCGAGAAGGAAGTTAATGCTCCATGCCTAAAGGTTTTGGGAAAACCTGATTTTCATAAGGTGACTTACTCACCTAAAAGGAGGAGTATTCCTTAACCAGAGAATGTTGTGTCTCCCACTCACGCGCCAATATCCATCAGAACGAGCTACGACACATTTTTCTTATCTGTTTGCATAGGTCCCACCTATCAGGAAGGATGGGCACGTACACGAACAGGTACGACTCATCAGTCTACCCACATAGCCTTTTCGTTTAGTCTACCTAGCTATATAGTCAACTGCTTGCACGCCACTTCTCCCATTTACATCTCCATCGGGAACCGATTTTCCTCGGCTTCTTCACCTCCCCTTCGTCTTCATTTGCATCCAAACCCCACTGCGTTCACATTGTTTTAACCTCTTTAAATAATCATCTACTACTTCAGTTAGACTAGCCATCTAATCCTAATTCTCCAAACCATAGCCCTCCGTTCTAGCGGTTCCAAATGGCGAAAGAGATCGAGATGCAGGTTTTTAGCATCCAACATGTCCTCGTCAAAGGCTCGATGAGCATAGTTTCCATAGTCACCGTCCACCCAAGGGTTGTTCGGCAGTGGATCAACAATGTATCCAACTCCCTCGAAAAGGTAGAGACGAGGGTCATCGGTCTCGATGCAGAGTACACGGAGCGTGCCCCTGGGAAGATCCAACGCGCCGCCGTCCTTCAGCTGGGCCTCAAAGATGATGTTTTGGTGTACCACATCATACACTCACCCTCCATACCAGGTGAGCTTCACAATTTCTTTTCTCAGGAGGACATATACTTCTGTGGGGGCAGCCATCGAAGGGGACAAACAGAAGCTGGAGCCGTACAACCTTGATTTGAAAAGCATCACTGACCTACAAACCAGAATCAAAATTCCTGTAGAAGATTGTGATAAACAGACACCATCCCTATTTGAAGTAGCAAATTTTGTGCTCGGTACAAATCTTCAGAAGGGTGACAAGACGGTGGCATTAAGGTCGTCTGGATGGGAGAATTATCCCTTGATGTATGAGCGGATAAAATATGCAGCCCTCAATGCTCGTGTGAGTTTCGAGATAGTTGCAAGGTCCAAAGAGCTTGTTGCGAAGCCGTCTCCCACAGAAAATGAGAACAAGAAGAAGAAGAAGAAGAAGAAGAAGAAGAAGAAGAAGAAGAAGAAGAAGAAGAAGAAGAAGAAGAAGAAGAAGAAGAAAAGGCTGCACCAGCAGAAGGGCATTGTGGATGGATGAACTATTTCCTCTCTTGTAAAAAAAGTATTCCCTCTCGGTGTATATTGATATAGAAGGACTATTTTGATGGTGTGCATGTCTTTGGAACAGAGTAGTAGCATGGGTCCGCTTGACTATAAGGAACTATTTATCCGCATATATAGCTTTCTCTGCTACTCCTTCCAATGATCGGTATGCAGTGCATGTGTCCGTAGACATGACAGCTTGTCCATGGAAGTTCAACTACGGCGACCATCACGTTTCATCTTGCGATTCCCACGACGCCTCTCCAACCCACGGCACCACGTCCCCTGACGTGCGCCTCACCCCTCTCGGCCGCACGGCCCCTCTGCCTTTGTGTGCATGACATGTGGGCCACATAAAATGCGGCGAGCATCAAGTTTCTACCACAGCCACACGTGATTCCCACGACACCGCTCGAACCCATGACACCACACGTCCCCAGACCTGCGGCTCACCCCTCTTGGCCCCACTACCCCTCTGCCTTCGGGAGCATTACATGTGGACCAGTCACCCATCGGGTCCACATGTTATTGACTCAAAAGTAGGTGTAGTAAGATGCTGAAGCTCAGTCCCGACGGCCCTGAGAGGGAAATGTAACTCCTGCCCTAGGGCTTGTGGTGCTACCGCTGCACGAACTCGTGCCAAACTCGAGATTTGTTTCTTTACTATACATGCACGCAACAATTTAATGGACATTGTAATATCAACATGTGATGGGGAGCTCTAAATTTGAATTTGAAACTTATAAAACGAAAAGATTCAAAACAAATAAACTGGGAGAGAGGGAGTATATCGTAGGTTGTATCCCATACAAAATAAGTCCCCTGGTTTGTCACCGCGAAGATGCGGTTAGAAAGGAGCACGACGTCTTCGTACTCGTATGGCAACAAATCGGCCGCAGACAGCAAGGTCCGCCTTTGACCGCCATGTGCAAGGTTCGTGCTATCTTATTCAATCTCACCGTGGTTCCATCGTACCAATTCATGTGGTGGACCGTTGCATTGCTGATCCCAATGTTGGACAAAGGTTCTACGAGAACAATGTCACCATTGTAAATGTTGTGCAAATTGATGTTGGTACCCTCCCGTACATATGCAAGCCAATCTCCACTCGCACCGAGCCTAACCTGTGAAACAGTGGGCAGGGGAGAGAATTAGGAAATGGACACGGAAGTAGTCTTTAGAATGCATTTACTACGTGATCAAACTCATCTTACCTGCTCATCGGAGGAAATCCGGGTGCCCCTCAACATCGGCATCTCAAGGGGCATCAACTTGCAACTACGGCCACGCCGCGCTGGAGAGACACCCAAGGAAACATCCTCGTTTGTTCCATGGAACATCAAGATGCATTTGTATGAGTAGTTTATCTTGTGAGAGAAAAGGATGAACGACGGAAGGCATCTAGAGATAGAGATAGACACTACTACTACCAATATGCTGGCCCGTGTGTTGCAATGGATCCAAAGTAGTAGAATAATACTTGTTCACGTGCTTGAAATATAAACACTCTAGTTTTGATATACATGTGTCAGCAGACATGACAGCTTGTCCATGGAAGTTGAACCACGGCGACCATCACGTTTCTTGTTTCTACCACTGCCACACCCACACACGATTCCCACGGCGCCGCTCCAACCCACGGCACGATGTCCCCCGACGTGGACATGGATCCTATGACGTGGCTATCACTGCCTTGCCCTGCCTTTCCTCCGCTGACAGATGGGACCCACACTTGTGGGTCCCACATGTCAGTGATAGAATGGTAGGATTGTTCGCGTCATCCCTCTCGGCCTCACCGCTCCTCTGCCTTTGTGTGCGTGACATGCGGGCCAGCTGAACCGCGGCGACCATCAACTTTCTACCACAGACACACCCGATTGGACACGGTTTGCCTGCTCCATTGTTGTGCTTCGATCCGTACTCCCGCACCATCGAATTTTCATCCAACGGCGGTGACACATTTCGTTCCGAGCATCAATCCTCAGCTAGAGTACTTCTGTACTACAGGTAGTACCCGCTGGTGTGGCCATCTACGCCTCGTAACGCCCCGATGCCCAGCTGTGTCACCCTCGCCACGGCCACGCCACCACCGTTCGGTTCATCTCGAACGAGTGAGTGGCGAACCACGCCACCACCATGAGAATGACATGTGGGCCATCCGCATTTAAGGTCCGCATGTCATTGGCTCATAGGTCGGGCACTAAGCCACTGAAGTTCGGTCCTGTGGGCCCCGAGAGGGAAATGTAACTCCTGCGGCAGGCCTTGTGGTGCTCCCGCAGTACGAGCTCGTGCCAAAACTGGAATTTGTTTCTTACTACTACCAACTAGTACTAGTAAGGTACACGTGCATTGCACGCATGGGATTCTAGTTGTTTGTGCATTATGCTTCTACATGTGGAGTTTTCTAGATTCTACATGTGGAAAAATTTGGTGGTATGTAGATCATATCCAATGGCAAATAGTGCTCGGATTTGCCATCTTTGTACCGTCGGATTGGCTTCATCCAACGACCAACTTCCAAAGTTATTCACAAACTATATGGGGGTATACATATATAGATGTTTGGTTTGCAGCCTAAGGTTACCACGCCTAAGCTTAGGTGTGACACAATATCTTAGGCATGTGTTTGGTTCATTGCTACACTTGTGGCTTGCCACACTTTTCTAGATACATGGTCCACATGTCATAGACTCAACTTCTTGCCAAATCTTGCCACACTTGTGGTGCCCATTTTGTTAGCCACATTTTTTGTGGCAGACACAGGGGTTGTTTGGTTTTAGGCCTAGCAATGCCACACTTTATCATACAATGTTGCCAAACTTGCCTAAGTTAGGGGCTGTTTGGTTAGTAGGGCTGTTTGAATTGTGACTATCTTTGCCATATATTGCCACATGATTTTTGCCACACTTGCCACACTTGCCTTAGTTGAGTTGCTTTGGGCCTGTTTGGTTTGCAGCCTAAGGTTGCCACACCTAAGATTAGGTCTGCCACAATATCTTAGGCATGTGTTTGGTTCATTGTCACACTTGTGGCTTGCCATACTTTTCTAGTTACATGGTCCACATGTATAGACTCAACTTCTTGCTAAATCTTGCCACACTTGTGGTGGCCATTTTGTTAGCCACAATTTTTGTGGCAGCCGCACTTTGCCTAAGCTTAGTTGTGGCAAAGTTAGTCATGAACCAAACAGACCCTTTTTTAGCCACACTTTGGCTTGCCCGAGGGAATCTTGCCACACAGTTATAAGATTGCCAAAGATTGCCACACATAAGGTTAGGCAAGTTTGATTAACTTAGGTGAGTGTTTGGTTCAAGCCACACCTTAGGCAAGCCACACTAAGGCCCCACATGACATACACACAAAAAATGTGGCAAGATTCCCTTAGGCTTGCCAACTTGTGGCTCTCATTTTGAAGAACTAATAACTTTGCATAAGCTTAGTTATCGCAAAGTTAGTCATGAATTAAGTTCAACCATGGAGTCTTCTAGATTATACATGTGGCAGAATCTGGTGGATGATATCCAACGGCCAGTAGTGCTCGGATTTGCCATCTTTGTACCTTCGGATTGGCTTCATCCAACGACCAACTTTCAAAGTTTTTCACACACTATATAGGGGGTATAGATATAGATGTGCTGGTCCATTGCAATGGATCCAAAGTATATCTATTTAGTGGAGTGCACTCTAAACACATTATCTATTCATTTTTCTCTAACCTTTCGTAGCCATGCAACCAAGCCACATAAGCTTCATGGGTGCCCCCCACATCATATTATTCATACTACGTTGATTGAAAAAAAGATAAATCACCCAAAACAAGATCTTCCCGTTTTTTGTTCCTACGATGTTGTGCCGTGCACGTACCTACTAGTTGTATAGTGGTAGTACGAGTAATATAGTATTAGGAGTACAAAGTTGGTACTAGTAGGAATATTACTAGTACGGAATGCTCCTACTCGATCAACGAGCCCCATCTGACACCAAATTTCTTGGCTTCCGTGCTACAGCTAGATCTTCCCCTCGTTTCCTCGTTTCTGTTTTCCAACCCGGCGGCGGGCGGGGTGCAGTTTGCCAATAGTCGGTTTGCTCAACGGCGGTCCCACATGAAAGTGAAAATGCTAGACAACACGCCTTCCCTATGCTATGTGTCGTGCCGGATGGGCCATGGAGTACTCCCGATTCCCGGGCATGTGGGGGGTGTGACGCAAACGCGACAGGCCTTTTCCTTTTACTAGCAATGTGCCCCTGCGTTGCGACGGATCCAAAGTAGTAGAATAGTAGTATTTGTTCACAAACTTGAAAGAAATCACTCTTGTTTTGATATACTCCTAATATAGTACTCCCTCCGTACCTAAATATTTGTCTTTTTAGAGATTTCAAATGGACTATCACATACATATTATATAGACATATTCTAGTGTTTCTAGCAACATGCCCGCACATTGCACGTAGTGGCGGAGCCAGGATTGGAGTATAGGGGGGGCCGAGTACGTATATTGATCGAATCTCATTGGTAATTTCTCATTGCTCCTACTAAAATTGTTGATTGTTGGGGGGGGGGGGGCAGGCCCCTGCTCGTCCCCCTGGCTCCGCCCCTGGTTGCACGAAGTTGATGGAAAAGGTAAGCACAACTTATAAATTGATGGATGGAGTACTAGTTACAGTGATGCATATAATTAAGCAAAGGGATCGCACATGTCGGTATTGACTGGAATGAGAATGCAACAACACAATAAGAATTAAGGCCATGATGATGCAATCACAGTGGTGGTTACGAAGGCAAGAAGAAAGATGGATCCATGAATGGACGACCTCCTCCTCCTCAACTTAGTTCGCCGGGCCACCGACTGGCGGCTAAGGAGTGGCGGCTTTTGTGGCGAGGTCGAGGTGCTTCTCAGAAAAGGCATCCAAGGCTACCAGCCGGTTGAGGAAGGCCAATGTTGTAGCTTCCTCACTGGCCTTGTAGATACCTATGTAAATGATTTTCTCGTACACGTGGATGTGTAGGTCGACGAATTCTTGCAGGGCGAGGCGCCTCGCGGCGGAGTGCGACCTCCAGGTGGACATTCTTTGTGGCGTCGGCGAGCAGTCGCAGGGCCACCAGTGCTTGAAAGAGGTTCTGGCCATGTAGGCCGATTAGGGTGGCAGGCAATGAGGAGTCCGGGCGCGTGGGCTGGATGAGTACGGCGATGTTGTCCGCGATCTTCTTGAGGACGGTGAACTTGTTGCTGGTTGCAACGATCATCTGGTCCAACTGAGAGTCGTAGTTGGCGTCGACGGCGGCCATCCACCAGCCGGTCTCCAACACCGTCTAGAGACAATCCTCGGCGCCATGTCGCAGGCCGGCGTCGTGGACCATCTGGCACAGCCGCTGGCCGCTCACACGCATCACCGCCATGGGTCTAGAGTGAGCTCTTTTGCGCTTAGTGTAGGTGCTTAGGCAAATGCTTAGGAGTGTACGATGTCGTAGATGCATTGGAATGGAGGGGCGCCTTTATATGAGGGCAATGAGGGCAAACTGCGTTGCATTCACATCGTGCAACCTCTTTTCCCAGACCTCCTCCCATTACTTCCCTCATGCATTAATTGAAGGAGGATGCATTGCGCGTTCAACAATTCGGGAACCGCTACTTCCTCCCTCGTCTGCATTAAAGCCATATCGGGAACTGCGCCGCCCGCTGTCAAATCGAATACTCCCTCCATCTAGGTGACTATTAAGTCATCTTACAAAAACTAAATAGTAAACACATAGGCGTGGTGCATTAACTCTCACGTTGTTTCTTATTACATAAATAGGGGAATCAACCAATAAGTTATGTGGGGCTTGTATGCTTTTAATAACTTGAGACTATCAAACATGACATGCAGTGGTCAGTTCATTGCATGCAATGATATTAATAAGGGAGTACCTAGTACTCATCTAGATGAGATATAATTTGGTCTCATTCACTTTGAAAACAAGAACAAATACAACCCACATCAGCACACACGCATCTTATAGCATCACATCCAATGGCTATAAAAGATGAATGAGACCAAATTATATCTCATCTAGATGAGTTCTAGCAAAACTGTATTAATAATACTTAGTATCATATATTAGTATCATGTAGTACTTTATTTATTGCCATGTATGACACATAGTACTCAACTCTCTCTCTCTCTCTCTCTTTCTTCATTTAATTCTATGACACCTCATCAAAATTTCCTAGTTGGCATGCATGATATAGCTATGATACTACCATTACAACCAGCCTTAGCGAATAAACATTAAGTTCTCTCCTTTTCCTCTCCACCTTGATCACCTAGACGGAGGGATTATACTGCGCGGGCTTTTCCTGCGCGGGAGGCGGGGTAGTTCCGCCTAGTCGGTTCGACAGAGACATGAGAAGATGAGGGAGTAGGCTGCTGCAAACGCAGGGCTATGCGATTTGACAGCGAGTTACCGCTGAACAGGTGGGGCCCCGTGATTTGACTTGCCATTATCATATTAACTGCGAAGCTACGACCGGCGTGAGTCTCCCGATTCCTGACCACCTCCATGCAGGTGCCTCTCCCAATGCTCCACCATGTAGTAGAGGCTGGCTCTGGCATGAGATCCCACTTCTCCACTTTTTCCTTGCCTCTCTTTCCTCCACATATGCAAAATGCGATGTAAAGCGCACTATTGTACTTACTTGCTCCTACAGGTGCTAAGCTTGCCACATAGGCATAAAGTCTAATGTGGCAAGTTAATCAAGAAGAGACTAGTTTGGTGACCCAAGGAAGAAACGGTGCTAAGCGCGTGTACCTAGGTGAAAAGACAATTTTGAGTGTATTGATAATTAAATGAAGCAAACTTAGCAACCAAAAACTAATAAGCACACCATTTCATTAAAGAGGTCACTCCATGGCAAATGCAATAAATACTAGTACTCCCTGTGTCCCATAATATAAGAACGTTTTTGGCACCACAATAGTGTCAAAAACGTTCTTATATTATGGAATGGAGGGAGTACGAAGAAAGAGATAGAGAGAAGGAAAACATTACACTTATAGCTAACCTTGTTGTAGTATGAGTGACTAAGTGATGACTATGTATGACATGCCAACATCAGATAGCCTAACACACCGTGTTAAATCTCCAAGGGCGCGATCGCGCGACCGACGCGACGGTCGTGGTAGGCGCGACCATGATACGGGCTGCTGGCAGCCCTTGGATCTGAGATCAAACGGTCGCATGCTAAGTTGTTGAAAATTTGCAGAATAACCCTCCAAGATAGGATATTCACCCATAGGTCTAGAATCACACCGTGCAACCATTCGATCTCAGATCCAAGGGCTCTCGGAAGCCCGTATCATGGGAGGATGGAAAGCCACTACCCTGCCGTTCGCACGCCGGTAGTTCGCTCCTACTCGTCCCCGCACGTCCTTTAATACTACGGTGGTTCGCTCCTAGTCGTCCCGTCCTTTTCACATTACGGCAGTTCCACTAATCCTAACCCTCCTCCCAAATCCATGGCGTCCCAAATCTCCATGATCGGCGGTGAGTACAAGGTTAGACCCATCACCGGCAATGAATTTGACGTCATCAACACCCATTCTTCCGCGATGGTGAAAGGATGCCTTTCTCGCTTCAGACGCATGTTCGAAAACTCAGATGATGAGTGGGTCTGGGCTAGATGTTGAGTACACCATAGTCCTGGGATGATAGAAGGATCTAAAGGACGAAGATAGGAAGAAGCCCGCCGTGATCCAGGTTTGCGTGCATGACTTATGCTTGGTCTACCACATATGCCATGCCGACGTTGAATGCTTGGATTTTAAGAACTTCCTCGAGAGAAACCTAGTCAAATTCGTTACTGTAGACTTTACGAACGACAAAGAAGTCTTGGGTCAGATAGGCCTCGTTGTAGGCAACCCCTTCGACCTCCAGAGTAATGGGCTGGTGTCCTCTCGACAGCCTTCAATGCTGACCCTGGCAGGAGCCATGGTTCATCCTTCGTACCGTAAACTGGAGAAACCTCCATACACGTTTCATCGTTATGCATGGCAGCGGAATGTACTAGATATAGACCACATCCACTATGCTGCAATGGATGGCTACCTTTGTTTCAATATCTACAAGGGTTGGGTGAAGAGCAAGAGCCAAGTGTGCGGTTCAAGCAAAGAAGTATCGACCAAGAGGAAGAGGGACAAGGACGATGTCGAGGACGTGGACGAGGACTCTGAGTAAGGTGGCAGTGTCGTTGCTCATGGTGGTTCTAATGCAGTGTCTACCGGAGTAGTTGCAAAGTTTAATTTCAGGTGTGCTTAGTTTAATTTGAGGGGTGTGTTGTGCTGAGCCCCCGGCAGAACTATGTTATGTTTCTTCTCGTTACTTTAACTCTTCAGTACGTACATACTAGTATTTCTTACATTTCGTCTTTTAGTTGGTATAGTACTACCACTCATTTCTTCACATTATATACGTACAATATATATGGCCAACATCATATAGCCAGCAGTATAGTTGTCATAGAATTTCAGGGTGCTTAGTTTTGTCAAAGATTTCCAGGGTGCTTAGTTTTATTTGAGGGGTGGGTTGTGCACTTGTGCTGGACACCATTATTGTGACTAGCCTTTTTAATAGTACTATATGCATAATTTGGCGACGAGCGCTCTCTATATGTACCACCTTTTTTTTAATTTCAAGTTTTGCTCCATGGCGCAATCCATCGATACTACTACTGTACAAAAGTGGAGTATATAGATTTTTTAAAAGGCTAGAGGGAGGGGGCAGTCTAGCTTGGTCGGTTTCACGAGAGGCGAGGGCCTTTGTGATTTGACGGCTCATTACTGCTGTCAAATCGAATAGTACTGCACCGCCCGCTGCACGCCCGACGCCTCCATTAGTTCCCTCCGTTAAACCCGCATGCAAACCAAGAATCCTACTCTGGCCACACGTCCATTCATGAGCTCACCAGAATTAAACGCAACATTGGCCGAGCTCCTCCCATCCGCCCTCAGTTTAAACGAGGCCAGACGCCGGCCAAGCTCCTACCGTCTGCCCTCTATTTACACGAGGCCAGACGCCGGCCAAGCTCCTACCGTCCGCCCTCTATTTACACGAGGCCAGACAGACAGCGGGCAAGAATCGCACCCCTCAGCTGCTCCCCCATCTCCTCCTTCCCCATTTTCTCCACTCTTCTGATGGCTTTCGAGGAGCCGTTCTCCGACATATTACCAGGTTGGGTGGCCTGCCGAGCCCTCTGGATACGGGCGAGGCCGCTCGGTGCTTCACCAACCTCGCTTGGCCCGACGGAGCCAGTTGCCGCCCCAAGCAGGCGCTTGGTTCAGCAACTCGCCGCTCCAGTTCAGCTTGATGAGGAGTGGCGAGTTGCTCCACGCTGGCACGGTGGCGAGCACGCCGGTACGGGCGTCATCACTGCCACGTCGTACCGCGCCACCAGTGTCTGCGGTGGCCGCGTCTCCCGTGTATGTGGGCGTGCCTCCCGTGCCTGCGGCAGCGCCATGCAGACAGAGACAGAAGTTGGGTGCGTGGAGAGCGACGAGTCGGTGGCCAGCTTCTCCGTGTCTACCACCATCATCGAGGAGAAGTAGAACACGGGAGGCCGCCGCCACTTGGGACCCATGAAGGCCACCGCCGAGGCGATGACTGCGCATTCAGGTGGTTTCTTTGCTGCTTCATCTCTTCTGAGGACCTTCGTTGACCCCGCAAGTGTCTGACGGACATGAGGAAGACAAAGGGATCCATGAGCGGCCATTTAGATTATGTACTCCCTCTGCAGCTGGCAGGAAATATTTGTTCTAAGAATGGATAAATTGTATGTATCTATAACTAAAATAACTCTAGTATTTCCGGACGTTGGGAGTATTAATTATACCAAGAGAGCCGGATTGGCACCGCTTAGTACATGTAAATGTAATGAAATCCAGCATGTTTATATGAAGATCTGGTTTTTTTATACGGAATCCTTCATGCTTATATGAAATCAGTCCGTGTTTGCACGAATTTCATATGGTTGGTTAGAGTTGTAAAAATGTATGCCGCTGGTGTTTGATGTCGTCCTCTGCGAAAGGAAGCGGGAGGAAATTTGCCGGCTGCCGTTGGAGATGCTCTTATGCTGGAAATAATAGAGTGACATCCAATCCATTTGAGTTAATTGTTTGTATGATTGTCCCTCTATAAAAAGTTAATTGCATGTATAGTGTACACGTGACTTGTAGGGTGGCTACAGCTTCGTACAGAAAGTTAAAAATAAACAAGTCCATTCTTAATCCTGTATTCTAAGTACTCTGTGGGTTCCACTGTCAGTACAGTAGCGAAAGAAGTATATATTAAATAAGTAACATATAATATAAAAATCTAAAGTTAAAAGACAGAATTCGAACTCATGTCATCACGTTGCGAGCATCCGACGCTAATCAGCCCAGAACATTTTTGTTGTAGACCATGCTGGAGATATATCTCCATGTCTACTCTTATACTCCATTCATTCCTAAATATTTGTCTTTTTTAGATTTCAAATGGACTACCACATACATATGTGTATGTAGACATATTTTAGAGTGTAGATTCACTCATTTTTCTCCATATGTCTTTTCAGGAAGGGGTCAGATTTGTCCTTGATTTATTTATGAGGTATCCAGATGGCTCTGCACCGCCAAGAAAAGAGGGTAACATCAAAATTATGGACTACTTTTTTGAGTATGTTGGTAAGGTCCGGTCATAGTCACTTGTTGAAATCTCTAAAAAGACAAATACTCCCTCTGTCCGGAAATACTTGTAATCAAAATGGATAAAAGGAAATGTATCTAGATGCATTTTAGTTTTAGATATATCTCTTTTTATCCATTTTGATGACAAGTATTTTCGGATGGAGGGAGTATTTAGGAACGAAGGGAGTAAAAAACAGAGTTGGTGATGATGGTCTGCGTGCCATCCTGCAATATGGGCCGTCGGATTTATATCTAACAGATAGGAAAGAAACTATGGCAATTTTGCAAAAATATACCCACACGCCTCTCCAGGTTCGCAAATAAGGCCTTCCCTCATTCAGCCTTTTCTCTCACAAGATAAACTACTGATACAAATGCATCTTGATTTTCCATGCAACGCACGGGCAGCTAGCTAGTTTCTTTTAAAATAGTTGCTGCGATAATTGGGTTGAAGTGATATATTTTATGTCTGCCCCGAATGATTTCAGATTCATTAGTAGTAACAAAGAAAAGGTTGCCTTGTTAATTAACAGAAAACAGGGTGAAAACTATCACATGAGGCTGGTAAAAACAAGGCACACTAGGTTCAGCGTCATCGTCACTACAGCTGTGCGAGCGCGAGAAGTCTACATATCGTGGGGGCTACCAAGCGAGGCACCGAGACACAATGTTTGAGAGAGAAACCAATTGAAAGATTATGCTCAGATCAAGTTGTCACCCTTCTGTTGTCATTGTTGGGGGGGAGAGAGAGAAAGACGTATTGAGAGTGTGCGCGGTAGGCATAGAGGCACAACTAGCGAGTGTGTGTATATGTGTGTGTTTGAAAGAGGAGTCGATAGATTATTATCAAGATCGATGTGCCACCCTACTCCTTCGGTGCCGGGTAGTGTGTGTGTGTATGTTTGAGAGAGAAGCCAGTCGATAGATTATTATCAAGATCGAGGTGTCACCCTACTCCTTCGCTGTTGGGAAGTGTGGGTGTCGGTGTGGGTGTGTGGGGGGGGGAGTGACACTCACATATCTCTACTCTTATAAAAAAACAGAGTTGGTGATGATGGTGTTCCTGCCATCCTGCAATATAGGCCATCCGATTTATATCCGATAGATAAGAAGGAAACTATGGCAATTTTGCAAAAAGATACCCACACCACTCTCCGCATTTGCAAATAAGGCATTCCCTCGTTCATCCTTTTCTCCCACAAGATAAACTTCTCATACAAATGAATCTTGATGTTCCGTGCAACGCATGGGCATCTTGCTAGTAGCGAGAAGGAGTTTGTGTGACACATATCTAGCTATATTAAGGGATAGGTAGATAGCATTTGTGTGAGGCATACTTAAAGCCTCACGAAGATAAACAAACGGTGTGTGTGCATGCAAGTGCCAGAAAAAATGAAGCGAGAAACAATGTGCGCACGCGCTCGCGCACGTGTGTGTGGTTGAGAGAGAGAGAGAGAGAGAGAAATCTCAAAACAAAGGTGCTCTGTTGGAATCCCATTGTATGTATTCATATGATTCCGGAACTCGAGTTAACCTTAGGCATATGTGTGAGAGACATTATTATACTTTGAGACATTAGTGGCTGTGGGAGGGAGGAATTAAAGGGGTGGGAGTGTTAGACAGAGAGAGTGTGTGTGTTTCTCTGTGAGATACTTGTAGGACGGGGTAGAAAGACGAATTTAACCCTGACGGAGGGAGAGAAATACACGAAGTGCGCGTGTGTGGTTCCGATGCCCACAGGGAAATTAGATATGTATGCGTGTGAGAGAGATTGCACAATTCATTCACGTATCACTATCTAGCGATCGTGGACGTGCATCGCTTGAACATAGGTCAATATCTAGTTCGTATCGTGGCCAAAGGTACAATTCAACGCTATAAAGATTGGACACTCACATATCACATTTTTTCTATTTAAATAAACCTTTTCAATTGTGCATGCCAAAGTTGCAGTGATGTTTCTTCAAACAACCAATGTAGCTATCATGTACATGCACCATTGTTACTCTTGCATTCAAATTCATTAGTCTTGGATGATTTAAGTTTCTATTTTGAAGTAATATATGTTATATTCATATATGAATTCAACGGGTACGCAATTTATGAAATGGTGGCTATGTAATCATATGAGGTAACACTTTTAAGTAGCGGACTACAATATCCATTTCTTTTTGTGCGCCTCTACACTAACACGCCAATGCATTATCTTTAAAGTAAATAACCAATGGCACTAAATTATCTATTTACCCGAGAAATACATAGGCTGAGCGTTTGATCCCTTTTTTGTGAATGCACCACTACACCCGTACGATTGGCCGCGCCCGTGTGAAAATCCAAGTTATCGACACATCATCCCGAGTTATTGTCTTTTTTTTCTAGGGTGGACCTCACAGTAGTTGTTAACTGCTGACGCGTGCCTCGTGTACACAGTCTAGCATGACCTTCCCACTAGCATGGTCCAAAATTAGTTGAAACTGGATACAAACGATCACGCGGGCGACAAAATCTCCCGCCTCCTTCTAAAATTTCCGCCACCTTAGTCTTTAGCATGCGAAATTCCCCTTTTGTCCTTGGTGCACGGAGACTAACAGTTACAATACCGCCCTCATCTACATGATAGGCCGGGGCTGCTTTGGTAACTTCCGATTCCCCCCACTACATGGCACCCCTATTTCCTCTCCCCCTCCCGCAAAAATGACTAACTCCACAGCACCAGAGCATCTTACATCATGCCTTACGTCCTTCATCGCCCTTTCTTCCCTCCCCTCTCGAAACCCTAGACTGCTCATCCACCGACGCACCATAGCCCATTCACTGCCAGCAGCGTCCACCTCGCTGGATCTGCTTCTGCGGCCGCATCTACCCCTCCCACCTCCCCTAGAAACAAGTAGACTGCTCATCCACCACTATACCACAGCTCAGTGTCGGCCTTGTCCACGGCGCCCGACCTGCTTCGTCGGTACTCTCGTAAACCGCCGCGCATCTGCAGCGGCTCATTCGTACTCCCCATCGGAGACGCTTCGTCCACACCCCCCGGAGCCGCCCCACTAACGCCCCGTCGACGGCCTCGGATCCTCTTCGCCGACACCTTCCTCAACCTTACCGGAGCCGCTTCACCGACGCCATCGTCAAGCCTACCGGAGTAGCTTCGCCTATACCATTCTCAACCCTACCGGGGCCGCTTTGCCAACTCACAAGTCCACGGCTTCAGATCCTCTTCCTCGCACCCTCATCCAACCTACCAGAGCAGCTTCTGATGCTCCGTTCACGGCCACAGATCCGCATCGTCGACACCATCCTTAACCCAACCATCGGAGCAGCTTCTGATGCCCCGTCCATGGCCGCAGATCCGCATCGTCGACACCATCCTTAACCCAACCACCGGAGCAGCTTCTGACGCCCCGTCCACGACCGCAGATCCGCGTCGCCGACACCATCCATAACCCAACCACCGGACCAGCTTCACCTACGCCCTCGTCCATGGCCACAGATCCGCTTTGCCCACACCGTAGTCCACCCTACAGGAGCCGCACCACAAACACCCTACTCGATGGTTCTAGATCTCCTTACCGGACCCCGACAGCCAGCGCAGCATCATCAGCCTTGATGTTTCTAACCTAATTCCCACCGTCTGGAGAGATGCCAAGCACCCGCCAAGGCCTAGGTACTTGTCACCTTTAAACCCGTCCAGCGTCACCAGCCCGATGTACTTCAAATATACTAACCGGTCACTGTTACCTGTTATGCAGCTGGCAAAAACTACAAGGACAATGTTTCTTCTGGATCTAACAGCTTGGCCAACCAAGATCCTGGACTGAGGCATTGCTATAATCTTGTAAGTGCATCTCTCTCTCTTGTATTGTTCTGTGCCTGCCAGCGTGCTTTGCTAGGATTTTCGACCAGTAATCCCTTTGTGCAGACAATGATTTCTACTAGTGGCTGCTAAATTAGATATGTAGATGTCATACATGATACTACCTCATACCTCCGTTCCTAAATATAAGTCTTTCTAGATATTCCACTATAGGCTACATATGGAGCAAAATGAGTGAATCTACACTCGAAAATGCATCTATATACATCTCTATGTGGTCCATACCGGAATCTCTACAAAGACATATATTTAGGAACAAGGGCAGTACATTACACAAAATCGTAGGTGGCATATAGGAATTCCAGTGCACTACATTAGGCTCCCTTAGAGTGCCTGCTAGTCCAGCATACAGAGTCATGGCTAGTTTATGGTACGCACACAATCGCTAATTGGTGGTTTAAATATGCGCAAGGGATATGCAATGTAGTATCATGTAGAGATGTTTAAAATTAGCCGTGTCAACTTGCAGATAGGGTTACACAATGAAAAAGTACAAGATGTATGTGGCAATTTCATGGAACATCACAAAAAAAGGAGAGGCAGCGGTGAGCCTATACAGTGTGCTATGGTACGTCACTGCTCCATTGCAATCATCGTGACATGTTATTTGTATGTCAGTTCTATTAGCCAAGTTTCTTAGGGACAATTATTACGAGTTATCCTAAGAAAATAAGCACCTGTGATATAAGCTCCATGTAATAAGCCAACCAGTTCTTTTCATTGCGTTTTCAACTTATCTTTGGTATGATCAGTGGAAAGTCTAGATTGCATTATATATTTTTCATTTTGCTGCCCATATGAAAATTAATTTGACTTCCAAACATCACAAATTGAACCCAGTGCAGTAATTAATATGATAGGAAAACTGACCATCACTATTTGGTCAAAATGCAAATACAAAGATACCATCTACTTGGCACAATCTACTTTGGTCAATGTTTTGCATAGAGATCACATTGCCTAATTTAAACGAAGAACGCATGACCCACATTTAAATGAAGAACAATTATTTATTGAAATTCGATGGTCCAAGTGGCTGGTTATTATCATATAGCAGCACCACCTGAAAGCATCATATAGCAGCAGCAGCTCATAGCAACTCATCATATAGCAGCAGCAGTCTGCAATTCATCATATACCAGCAGTAGCTCATAGCAATTCATCATATAGCAGCAGCATGAGGAGCTCATAGCGCTTCATCATATAGAAGCAGAAGGAGCAGCTCATAGCAATTCATCATATAGCAGCAGCAGGAGCAGCTTATAGCAACTCATCATATAGCAGCAGCAGTAGCACATAGCAATTTATCATATAGCACCTCAAGGCCATGGCCTGGGAGGAGGGGAGGGGGAATAAGGTGCCTTCTGCCGCAGTGTGGCATCAGCCGTTGTTGTGCAGCGCCCACCGGAGTAGTGCGTTGGACGAACCACAGTGGAGCAGCTGCTGGAGACCATGAGAATGAGGGGCGGCGCCAGAGGGAGGAGCAGCCAGGGAGATTTGACCCTACCTACCGGCCATGTAGCCTAGCTGGACAGAGCATTGTCGAGGACCAGGCTAGATGGGACCAGTGGCGACGACTCGCTGGAGGAACCCTAGTGCTGCAGGCAGGGGATCGAGGTAGAGGGAAAGGGGAGAGGAGATGCAAGCGGGCAGGGCAATGAACGCTTGCGTGTTTGTTTTTACTTGAGGTCAGGTGTGACACGGGCGTCAGCAGTTGCATTTTGAGTGTAATATAGGCAGACAACATAGTCATTTCACTATTCTCCTTCCCTTCAATTTTTAATGAGGTTCTACCCGAAACACCCCCCTCCAAAGCGAAATTAGTTAAGCCCAAGCCCATAACTCAAAAATGACTTCTTTACATATTTTATGGCTTATTTTGACAATAATCCCTGAAAAGGCAGAATCGAACTGGCCCTTAACCTGCAATTCAATTGTGCGTGCAATGATGAATCACTCCTGCCTGCTATAGTGTACATTTAGGCATCATCATACATGGCATAACCTAATACATGAGCATTCCATTGTAGAATCTGGAATATGCAATGTTTATGTTAGATCATACGGTGCACATGATGTTTAAATGCCCCTTTAATCTGGTCAGTCAAGTGATGGTCTTTAAGCCTCCTTCTTTGCTTCTTTTCTTGATATGTAAGATTTGCTCACACATCTGTTCAATTGCTCGTTTGCGTCAGCCAGCCATACTAGGACTGTTTGCTTTGATTACTTGTTGTTCTTGACTTAACACTCTAACAGAGCTTATCAATGATTTAAACACTAAGGGCTGCTGTAGTGGGGCCTTGTCTAACTCATAGATGACATAAAGGTTTGGCTGTACACTAAAGTAGGATCTCCGAGAGTACCTGAAGATCCAGTTCGAAGGTATGCCTAGTTTTTACATAGTGCAGACATAGTAAATGCTCATTTCATTGTGTGCAAGTGCAAGAGATGCGGCATGTTTCATTATGTGGTGTTGTTTTGTTATAATCTCATCCTTTTGTGTTCACAGGCTAGAAAGTATGCATATTTATCTTCCAAGGAGACGAGTAACTAGTTTGTGTCACCTTGCAGAGGGGGTGCAATGAAGATAAGATTGAGGATTTCCAAGTACAAGATGTTAGGAAGGAGCCTTGCAAGAGAATTAGGAGCTGCGCTGAGCCTCTTCAACCTATTAAGGTAAGTCACTGTATGCAACTCAACAGTTTAATTCCTTGTTTGTTTCAGGCATAGTTAATTTGCTCTTTTCAATTGCTTTATTTGTCCTCGGTTAATGAGATGCCCAAAGAATCATGCCTGATGTTGGGTACTTGTATAACTATTAGTTGACATAATTAAAGGCCTTACCATTTAATTACTCTGCCGAAGTGTGCCTGAAGCTTTGAAGTCTATTAACCAACTATTATTGCATGAGGCTCACAATCTAGTTTATACTAGGCTAATGATTGCATAGTTTTGCCTGCTGTAGTATGTTTGTATGAAACCCTCTGCTATTCATTATGCTCCCTAAGACTTCAATTGAGCTACATAATGGCCAACTGCTTGCTTCTTATACGCAACGTGTTGTCTAAATTTGTAACTTGTCTGTGTTTTCGATTGGGCCCCAACATCATGCTCCTCAGGTGAGCTAAGAGGGATTTCTGTATGCAGGCTGCACAGACTATCTTTTTTTATAATTTTTAAAATATCACCTGCTTATGCTTCATGACATGTAACATTATTGTTAGTCCTGTTTTGCCATGTAGTACAAAATAGTGTCTTGCTCGCTTCACTGTTGTAACTATATTTTTGCCCTAGTCATGTGTACTTATAGAAACATTTCAGGATGAAGTGACATCAACACAAAGATCTACGAGCAGTGCGGCATGGCCATTACGGAATGGTTATGGATTGGAAAATGGAATGTGCTGATGTTCTCGAGCATCCACTACTAGGAAAAGGCCTACTAATGGCGCACTGGTTTTGCCTACTAATGGCGCATTACCAATGCGCCATTAGTAGCACGCCACTAGTATTTTTTACTAATGGTGCACCACTGGTGCGCCATTAGTATCTGGTATACTAATGGCGCACCAAGCAGTGTGCCATTAGTTTTTCCCACAGTGCGCCACTAGTTTATTCTAAACTAATGGCGCATCACATGGTAGTGCGCCATTAGTAACAATTTTTTTAATTTTTTTTCTTAATCTAAGATCACTATTTCACCTATGAGATATCCAACACATATATATACAACAAGCATCCATATAACAATCATAGCCAACACACAAGTTCCATTATATATACATACATAGCCAACACACAAGTTCCATCATATATACATACATAGCCAACACACAAGTTCCATCATATATACATACATAGCCAACACATAGTTCCATCGTTACATATTACAAAAGTTTCACATTGTTCATCCAACACCATTATCCACCATTTCACAAAAGTTTCACATTGATACAAAATAAAAACACAAATGGAAAAGAAGCACTCCATCCATGCAAGCTTCCGTGAATTAAATCAAATCTGCAAAATGATAAACAAGAAGTTAGAAGAAGAAAAAGAAGAAGACTAGAAGAATACTAGAAGAAGAACACTAGAAGAAGAATAAGAAGAATTTTGGAAAAGAAGAAGAATAAGAAGAAGACTATAAGCTTATTATGTAAACTTGATCATTTTGTGCTAACATAAGTTATTTTGCAGCTAACCTATAGGAAACTAAGCATATAAGCTCTAAGTTAGTATATTAGAGCCAACTTAGGTAAAATGAAGCTAACCTATGTCATTTTGGAAAAGAAGAAGAATAGGAAAAAGACTATAAGCTTATTATGTAAACATGATCATTTTGTGCTAACATAAGTTATTTTGGAGCTAACCTATAGGAAACTAAGCATATAAGCTCTAAGTTAGCATATTAGAGCCAACTTAGGTAAAAATGAAGCTAACCTATAGGAAACTAAGCATATTAGAGATAACATAGGTAACTAAGTATATATATATATATATATCATTTTGGATAACTAACTATAGGAGATCTGACATACATGACAAAGTTCAGTTCTCATGCATTGTTCTTCTCCTTCCTCTCCCTGATGCGCCTAGAGCGGCGAGGCGGTGGAGGCAGTGGAGGCAGTGGGATGTAGTCTTCTACCACAATTAGTGTGGTCATGTCGCCCAGCTGTGGGATCGCCGGCGCCACCGCCGACGCGTGGTCATTGTCAGGCACCACCACCATCGCGAGGCCACCTTCAGGCACGACCATCGCTAGGTCATCCTCAGCCACCTCCATCTCTTGCCCATGGTCAGCCACCACCATCTCTTGCCCTTGGTCAGCCACCACCAGGCGCTAGGTCATCCTCAGCCTGATGCCCATCGTCATCCTGCAGCTCCTCATCCTCACTCAGCTCCTCTTCTCCCGCACTCCAGTCCGGATCATCCTTCTTGTTGTCTATGCTGCTGCCAGAATCGCTGCTGCTTTTGCTACAGCCAGAATCGCTGTTTCTTTCGCTACAGCCATAGTCGCTGCTGCTTTGACTGTAGCCAGTGTCGCTGCTGCTGCTCCCATTACCTTTCCAAAATGCAACAATGACCGTCAACAATCGATGTGAGACATAGCCAAATGTAGAGGAATAAGAAGAGGCAGAACGTACCGGCATCAATATCGGCAGCGTAGCGCATGCGACACATAGTCGTATTGAACACCTTCACGATGAGCATGGTGGCATCGTCGTCGTACCTGAAGAGAAGGAAGTACCCCAGCCGCAGGTTGTAGGCACGGTAGAACTTCTCCCACCCACGAGACAAGTACATATGGCCCTTCTTGATCACCAACTGCACATCCCACTGCCCGCGAAACACACTGCCGGCCTGTCGCAGCTTCACATTATTTGGCGGATCTTCACCCATCAGCATGTTCATAAAACTGTCAGGCAGCCTCTGCAGTTTGGGACAATGAGTGATGTAGTAAACAACAGATATCATAATGAGATGGGTGAAGGGGAGATCTCTCGTTTTATATACCTGCGTCATGGATGATACTGAAGTATCGAGTATGATAGTGAAGAACTCGGAAGCATCCAACTCGTACTGCGGTGTCGCAGAGCGGTGGTGGCTGCTTCCCGCCATCTCTGATAAGCAGCAGAAGAGACCAATTAATACCCTTACAACAGATCATAAAACATGCATGAGAACAGGCATTAGTCGCAAGTACCCCATATGTCCTATTTTTAGCAAAGTCATGCTAAAATTCACGGAAAATTTCGACCTTTGCTGAAAATAGGACATATGGAGTACCCGAATTTGCCGGAACGAAAGTTAATCAACATTCCGGCAAACTCAAGGGCCTCTCGGGGTACCTGCAAAATCATCATGACACAATGGTCATGGCATTGTTTTTACTATATGCACCATGGCAAATTTCTTTTGTTTTTGCAACATGGCAAATTTCTTTTGCACTGGGCCATGGCAAATATAGTCTATGCATCATGGAAATTATAGTGTATGGATCATGGCATTTTTTATTCTACATTTCTATTCTATGGATCATGCCAGGAAATTATAGTCTATGCATTTTTTTAATCTTTGGATCATGATCCAACAAAATAGCAAAATAGCAAAATAAGTTAATAAGCTTAAAAGATAGTGGGACTGAATCATCTTTAATCATTGCTTGAACTTAATCACTACCAATCATTGATCATTTATCTTCTATGTTCAACATAGAACAATTCAAGATGATGTTTAACACAAAGCAGAATTGAATAATTGTTAACCATTAGTTGAACTGAATCACTACTAGTCATTGATAATTTATTCTCTACTGTACATTCAACGTAGAACAATTCAAGACGAAGTTTCGTACAGAGCAGAATGAGATATGTGAAATAAGTTTAGAATATACATTTTGTAGGTAGATGACAGAAAACAGTGAAATCACACTAGTTTGCTTCTTACACGGACATCTAGGCAAACCATTGGAGGACTAAGACAAAATAACAATAAAGATAGAAGCATATATGAATTTCATCACAACTAATTAACCATTTACATATTCTGATCTCGTTTTAGGATTATTCAAGAGATAATCCAGTACATAGTGATCGCCAGCTAATTTCCACTTTCGAACCATGGCAGCCAATTTCCTTAAAACTATCGTTTCAACTTTCCACTGAATGTTGTACAAGTTTACTGGATGCAGCACAGCCCTATAGCTCAAAGAGAGAGCCTTCATTTCTTTTCCGTGATGTCTCCTTGACAGTCCTACTCAAGAGCTGGTGCTACCTTAGTTGGATTACCTCCAAACACTCAGGTGACAACAATCTTTCGACCACCATCGCGGAGGCTGTACGGAGGAGCACCGTTTACTCTCGGCAAACTGCTGCCGATGGTGCCAAGACAAGCATGAAATCTAAAATTTTAGACTCGTCTCTGTAACATCTTTTTTATTTTTTTGAAAACAAGGATAAAGCTCCGGTCTCTGTAACATACATGTACATCTATTCGATGCAAATTTACATAGGAGAGGTTGCTATATTTAATGTGTATTAGGAGTACCAAATATTTGACACGGTTGCAAATCTATATCTCTGGTGGTACCATTGATCATCATAATGTTAAAAAAATGTGACGAAGTTCAGCAGAAAAACATGAGGATGGAAGCTGCAGTACTTCAGTAGATGACCACCCCTTACTATGAATGCACAAGATTAATGTCTAATGGAAGCATTTCTCCCAATCAGGTATCACAAAGAGACCACAAATTAATTCCACCATCACATATACACCAATACTCTAGTGCAAACTTGTAAGCAAGTTCTACTAACTGAACTCTACTAAGCTTCACCAGAGACCCACCTCTCGGCCTACAGGATCACGGAAGGAACTAGCGCTAGTTCTACTAACTGAACTCAACTTCGGCACCACCGTTGCTTCTGTCCATCGCCGATTTGCTGGACAAACAAGGTGTTTCCGAGAAGGAAGAGGGGAGAGGAGGCGGAACTCACCGGGGAGGCGCAAGGAGGCCCTGCGACAGCTTAGTAGCAACAGAGGTGGCCGGAGTTGAGGAAGACAGCGGCGACCCGAGGAAGAAGAGGTGGAGGGGGGTGGAGGGGTCGAGCGCCGTCGCGCCCTAGTTCCGCGGCTCGCCGGCCCGGAGTTGAAGCAGATTCTGCCCGCCGCCTTGCCTGTCGCCTCGCACGGTGGAGCTCGAGCGGAGAAGGCACGGTGGAGCGTCACGGGTTTCTAGGGTTTCGAGGGCTGGGAAGGCGAGGTAGGGGTGGGTGGGTGCGGTG
>NC_041385.1:251602382-251611467 GCF_002162155.2 Triticum dicoccoides
CGGCGGTGGAGCGGGGGAGGGTTGCGGTGGGTCATCGGCGCCGGTGGAGCTAGCGGGGGAGGGTTGCGGTGGGTCATCGGCGGCGGTGGAGCTAGCGAGGGAGGGTGCGGGTGGGATCGAGATCGAGATCAAAAAGTGCGCCATTAGTAGTTTTTGCAGAATAGTAAAAAAATATATACTAATGGCACACTGTGGAAAAGTGCGCCATTAGTAGTTTTGCAAAAAAGTAAAAAATATATATATACTAATGTCGCACTGTCTATAAGGTGCGCCATTACTAGTTAGAAATAGTAATGGTGCACTTTGACATCATGCGCCATTAGTATGTATGGAAAAATAAAAAAAATTCAATACTAGTGGCGCACCTTGTGTCTGGTGCGCCATTATTGTCTTCCACACTAATGGCGCACCTCCAACCGGTGCGCCATTAGTATATAGTAGTGGCGCACTACTTACCAGGTGCGCCATTGGTATCAATCCTATCTATAGCCCTTTTCCTAGTAGTGATCAACTAGAGGTGGCAAGACAACGTGTACATGATTGTCAACGTATAATCAACAAGTTGAGACTGGACATGCGGGTATTAGATGCAGGAGTCAAAAAAATGAAACAAGACACTGAGGTAACCACAAAGGAATTGGAGATTTTGCAAACTAAAATTTGTGCTATCTGAATCCGGCCAATCCTATTTTCTGAAGAGATTATAGTTCAAATGGAGTTAAGTTGATGCGCATCCATGATGTATGAGTTGTATTTGCCCTGTGTATGTAATTTGTTGTTTGTGTATGCTTTATTATCACCTGTGCCGAACCATAATGCCCCGTGGGTATAATCGGCTGTAATTTCTTTATTGTATAGTGTAGGATTATTCTACGTTTCTATGCCTTGGTCTCTTTGTTGTATAGTGTATGCTTTTTAGAGGTGATAGTATTGAGTAGGATAATTCTTTGAATATGCTATATCGTTCAAACGGGGGTCAACTCACCCAAACGTTGTAGTGACCATGGCCCTCCATGGGCCGTACGATCCATGGGCCATGTATGGGCCTTCAGATCCATGGCCTTCCATGGGCCGTCGGATCCATGGGCCTTCAATGGGCCGTCGGATCCATGGGCCTTCTACGTCTCATAGGATCCATGGGCCTTCTACATCTCGTAGGATCCATGGGACTTCTACGTCTCATAGGATCCATGGGCCTTGTAAGGGCCGACTCATTTGTGGGTCTTGTACGGTCCTTTAATGGGCCGTAGACGGGCTAGATTTGGAATCGTTCGTTCATGGGCCGACCATAACGGGCCATCATTAATAGGTCGTATTTGATGACGCTATGAAAACGGCCCAACGTATTAACGGAACACAAATGGGCCGACTGTAACCACGGGCTGAATTTGGCCCACAAGCTGAAAATGACAGTAACGGGCCGTAAGTAAACGAATGCTGGAAATGAGCCCAAGAAGAAATGGGCTCTGAGAAGGCCGAAAGATAACATGGGCTGGAAATGGCCCAACGGAATAACGAGCCGTTAATGGGTATAAAGTGATACACTATTCATTACGGGCCAGTTTCACCACGGGCCATTAATGGGTGTAAAGTGATACACTATTCATTACGGGCCGTTAATGGTCCAAGAGTTACAAAGGGCCTCATATGGGCCGAAAGACGTCATGGTCCATACATGGGCCAGAAGTGAAAACAGGCTGGAATCATATTGGATGGCCCAGATGACGCTACTGGGCCTAATTCGGATAGGGCGTAACAGGCCTTGGGTTAGAGGGCTGTAAATGAGCTATATGCGAACAGGCCATTAACAGGCTTTCCATGGGCCGGCCTTTTCGCAGGAATGGGCCGCTGTTGGGCCGTGCCACGTGTAGACATATCATAGGCGCCTTCTGTCCAATGAGTGGATGACATCTGTCCCAACGATGAGCCGACATGTGTTTCCTCCAGCCAATGATGATTTTACACGTGGAAAATCCCCATTGGTCGGGGCTGTTAACGGGTTATCGGATCGAAAACCCGACCCGATAGCTTAACAGCATTCTGTTATGGTGGATGCCACGTGTCGGTCACCCTTGACGAAAGCACTTCTATGACGCGCGATTTATCGTCATGGAAGTGGACACTTCCATGATGATAATTTTGGTAATGTCATGGAACACTTCTACGACAGCATAGGTATGACTATCTTGATTCTGTCATAAAATCGTCATGGATGTACATGCATGACAAAAAACGCGACCTACTGTGACAAACACGTATCATCACGGAAGTGTATTTTTTTTGTAGTGCAAGAAGAAGAGATGCATCCATCGACGACGTCCACCTCCTCGACTCAGGGCGCCGGCCCACCGAACGGCACCTAAGTAGAAGCGGCTTTTGTGGCCAGGTTGACGTGCTTCTGAACAATGGCGTCCAAAGATTCCAGCCACTGGAAGAAGGCCAACGTCTTTCTGTCCTCGCTTGCCTTGTAGTGGCCTATGTAGACGATTTCCTCGTAGACGTGGATGTGCAGGTGGGCGGTTTCTTGCATGGCGAGGCGCTGCGCGGTGAGCGCGGCCTCGAGGTGCACATTCTTCATCGCGACCTCCGGCACCTACAGGGCCACCAGGGCTAGAAAGAGTTCGTCACCATGGAGGCTGATGAGGGTGGCAGGCAATGAGGAGCCTGGGCGCGCGGGCTGGAGCAGTACGGCAAGGTCGTCCGTGCACTTCTTGACGGTGGTGAACTTGCGGATGGAGTTGACCATCATGTCATCCATGCGAGAGGCAAACACGATATCGGCGAGGGCTACGATGCCTGCAATTGCCAGCCCCGTCTAGAAACGCAGGCCGGTGCCTTGGATGATTTGGCACAGCCGACTGCCGCTCGCGTCTGTCTCCTCCGTAGGTGCTTGTGGCTTCTGGTCACTTGGTCTTGGATTGGAGTGAGCAGCGTTGCGCAGAGACTTGGGTGTAGATTGGAGTGGTGGGGCGCCTTTAGGGCCTGTTTGGTTTCAAATAAGTCACCAACTTATAAGTCATTTGACTTTAAACTTGTGACCCCCTCTGCATGTAATTGAGGGCGCATCATTGACCGTTCACATCGTTGCATTCACATCGTGCTAGCTCTATTATGCTTCTCCAATTAGTTCCCTCTGCATGTAATTGAGGATGCATCATTGACAGTTCAACGTCTCGGTAACCGCTACCCTCTCCCTCCTTGGCATTCAAGCACCTATTGAGGCGACTGCCACTCACGTCTATCGCGTGTCAGGAGTCAGTAGACATTCATGTTGACGATGAGGTGCCTATGGTGACTTCGTAAATTTCAAGATGATAGTGTCGTGCGTGTGTGCGTTCATAGGCGTGAGTGTATGCGCATGTATATGAGCGCTTGCATCTGTACTGTGTCACAAAACGTAAATGCGTGTAAAAAAGAGACTAGTCAGTATACTCAATATTGTGCACCTCAGTGAGGAAAACGATAGAACTACGTATTTATTTATGGTGCAGATTCACTCATTTTGCTCCATATGTACTCTGTCTATGTGTAGTCTAGTCACTTGTTGAATCTCTAGAAGGGCAAATACTCCTTTCTGGTTTACAGGGATATACTAGCAAGTAGTTGTACGTACTAGTACAATAGTGGGATCACATAGCAATTTTGTCTCATGCAAGAGCCTCGCTATATGCGTGCTCCAATGTTCGCAACTGCCACGTTCGGGTTGCGCTTGGCTCTTCGCCTCTTCGAGAAGACGAACAATGATGTTACTACTACTACTTCTACAGTATCGAATCCACTGTTGCATGTCCGTCCACCGCGAGTGTGAGGGATAGCTTGTTGTAGAAGTACTAAGAAAAAGCCTGTCCTCGTTTGTGAGCAACCGCGCGCATGGGCGAGGGAGAAGGCGTGTAGTAGTAAAATCAATCTTCTCCTCGTTGTACAAGTTGACGCGACACATCATAGCACTGGCCCCACATCCTTGCCTCTAAACTTTGCTGAAAGACCCACGGTGTACAATATATTTGCTGCAACCTCTAACATTTACCCACCACAAATTAAAATATATATTCCTGTCTTGACCAGATGAGCGTGCAAACTACAATCACTAGGGTGACAGGTAGGGCCAGAAGACTATTTTAAATTTTTTTTTAAAAACATCGAGACGGCCACATAGCATGGAGCCGACCCCAATGATTTTAAGCTTACAAGCACGGTACACGCTATCCTAGACAACTCTACAGATGGAACTGCCACACGAGCGTCCGGGCTTTGCTTGGCTCTTCGCCTCTTCAGGAAGTCGAACAATGATGGAGTACTACTGCACTGGAGGAGTACTACAGTACGCTTCTGGCCATCTGACACCAATTGAACTGCTGCATGTCCACCGCGTGTGGGAGAGAGAGCGTGTAGCTAAAGCTTCTCCTAGTCTTGCCAGCCACCACGCTCATGGGCGAGGGAGGGATGCTCCTGCCTTTGCGTGTATGACAGGTGGGCCCGACAAGTGGGTGGCCAACCTATCATGCATCCAAAGGCAGGTGTAGCTAATTCCGTGAGGGAGAGGATAATCAAACTTCTTGTTGATGTACGAGTTGACGCGACCATCAAAGCGCTGCACTCGATATATTTCAATAATTAGTTTTGCTAGAACTCATCTAGATGAGATATAATTTGGTCTCATTCATATTTTATAGACATTGGATGTGATGCTATAAGATGCGTGTGTGCTGATGTGGGATGTATTTGTTCCTGTTTTCAAAGTGAATGAGACCAAATTATGTCTCATCTAGATGAGTTCTAGGTACTCCCTTAAATAATTTGCGTTTACCGATGCATTAATTACAACACATGGATGCATGCCGTGACTTTCCTTTTGATACTTGCATGTGTTGATTTAATGCACCTTGAAGTAGTATAAAATATGTGACGGTAAAGCTTTGTAATGCCCCGGCCCAAGCGAGAGATGGTTGTGCATGAGGAGGGCGAGATCATGCAGACCAAACAGGACCCGATGATGGAGCTCTCTAAGGTCTCGATGGACCTCACCGTGCTCCACTGCCCCTTGTGCCTCCACCCCTTGACGCCTCCGGTGTATGAGGTTTGAATACACCTTGTCCGTTCAGCTGATTGAGCAAGATGCAGGTTTCTTGATTGATGTGTTGTTCGATTGATTTCTGCAGTGCAAGGGAGGGCACCTGGCCTGCGCGGAGTGCCGCGTCGAGCGCCCTGGGAACCAGCGGCAGTGCCAGAAGTGCGAGAGCGGCAGTGGCTTCGACGTGTGGAACACGGCGGTGGACGTCGTCCTTTCGTCGGTGAGGGTGGAGTGCCCACGCGAAGGCTGTGGGCCCTACGTCACTTACAACAAGCTCGCCGATCACCAGAGCGTGTGTCTGCTCGCGCCCTGCAAATGCCCCGTGCCTGTCTGCGGCTACGAAGGCCCACCGCCGGCGCTCTACCACCACATAAGCACCGCGCATCCCATGCCCGTGCACAGGATCCAGTATGGCAAGGTTCTCCAGCTGCAAGTGCCACTGTCGGAGCCACGGCTCTTGCTGTTCGCGGAGGAGGACGGCCACGCGTTTTTCTTGGTCGGCGGTGTGCTCGACATCGGCGCACCTATCGCCGTGTCGATCGTCCGCATCAGAGCGGGGGCGTCCCCACTGCCGCACTACCTGGCCAAGCTGTGGGCGAATGGCCCGCCGGGGGAGCCCAAAGGCACGACCGATGCCGTCAAGGTGGAAATGGAGGTGACAAGCAGCAAGGATCCTGGCGACGTCAACGTGTAGCAGCTGACCTTCTTCATAGTTCCGCCCAAGCTGCTAGCCGGGGCTAAGATGGTGTCCCTCCACATTCAGATTGACAAGCTCACGTCCTAAATGTTTCTACAGTGCCTTCTGTTTATCTTAGTACTATGCTAATATAGGGATTAGCTCGGTTTACTTTAGCTTAAGATATGGTGGGTTTTGGTGGCGATGCAGCAATTACTTCGACATCAAATTAGTAATATCCAATAGTCGAACGGATATTTTGTGTCTGTTGGATATAAAGTTCCTTTGGGTAAGAATTACTACTTGTCATCAAAATGGATAAAAGGAAATTATGTAGACATATTTTAGTTCTAGATACGTCCCTTTTTATCCATTTTGATGACAAGCACGCCCTCCGTTCCACAATACATGCCTTCCATTTGTCGAAATATAGATGTATCTAGACATGTCTTAGTATATAGGTACATCCATGATAGAGAGAATCGGATGGTTGAGAACACTACAATTCGTAGCTACAGATGCCTGTGTTACTCTCAGATGCAGAGGCCAGGGGTCATCATCCTCCTTTTCGAGAAAAAACAGATGCGTGTGTGAGAGGACGAGTGTGTGCGTGCACCTCTTCTCTTCCTGTATAACGTACTAAACTCAGAGTACAAGTTTTTGTGGGTGGCACGATAGTGCGTGCGAGAAGTCCCGAGAGATAGGTTTAATGCGTCTGAAAAAAAGACTAGCCTATAGCTCGCCACGCGGCTATTCCTGTCGAACGCCCCATTAACCGTAAGATATGTATACGACGGTGCCAGTTGTTGCACGTACATAGCAGTAGAAAAAGAACTACCATGGCATATGCTACACCACGGCCGAGAACAAGTGCCCATGAACTTCAAAAAAAAGAGAGAACACGTGCCCATGTAACGCCATTCGGGAATAGTGCCACACTTCGAAACTAGAACCGCCAATAAATTTTGAGATTGCGTCTCGTCACATTCCAAATTACTCCACGCTATATTGAATTGCAAACCTCTTCACACCAATCACAACCTAAACGGTTTCCCACTTAGGATCGTATTAGTACCACGCTATATTGAATTGCAAACCTGTTCACACCGATCACAACCTAAACGGTTTCCCACTTAGGAGCGTATTAGTACTCGGTTATAAATACTAGTATGCCAAGATGACTGCAAATTCCTCCTCAACTCCTCGTCCACAAAAAAACAAGTCATTCAACATCCTTCCCTTGCGTCTGCCATGGCCAGCATGAGTTTTGGGTCGAGAGATTGCCACCAGGGAGAGGCGAGCATGGAAGCGGAAGCACAAGATATGTCCTGCCTCGCTGCGAAAGCGGACGACATGTCCCGCCGCACGGAAGTAGCAGCACAGAGGTCTGCCGCACTGCTGAAGCAGCACTGAGGTCCCGCTGCGCCATCGAAGCAGCACGGAGGTCCCGCCGCACCGTCGATGCAGCAGACTGGTCCGGCCGCACCGCGGAAGCAGCAGAGATGTCCCGCCGCGCCGCGAATGCAGCAGAGATGTCCCGCCACCCCGCGGCGGCCTGGGAAAATTGCTCGCGGGCAGGCGACGACTGTTACAGGCACATGCATGCGATCGTCCATAGCCAGATGGATTGTGACACTCCAAAATTTTAATCTGGTTTTTATCAAAAACCTTGTGGTTTTCTTTGAAAAGAGGCCATTTAAATTTTCTTTCAGAAAACCTTCCTCTTAAAAAACTTCCTTTGCTTTGGCAAGGATTTTATTTTTTCAAACATTGGTGTTTGAATCTTTTGAACTTCTTCTCTGTTGGTTCCCTCTCAAATTTATTTTGGGAGTTTAATCTTCTTCTTTTAAAAAGAACTCTACGAAAATTTGGGATTTTCATATCTTGGAACCACCCATGACTTGGCATTTTTGCCCATGTGGTAAAACCCCTCCAAAACCTCCCCTACACCTTGTGATCAACCTATGTTCTCTGTCCCAACTAATCCAAGCAAGTTTTGGATTTTATTCTAATTATTTTTCCTCTCAAATCAATTCTGAAAATTATTTGGAGCCTGAGTGATTTTCAAAGCAAGTACCCTTTTTCATTTGAGTTTTGACCTCAAACCAACTCTCCTGGATAGTCCTTTGTACCCACAACCCAGAACCATCTTGATCCACTCCTCCTCTTTTCAAATATTTCAAAATTCAGTCTCTGCAAGTTTGGACCAGATTTGCCAAATTTGATGAAATTCATATCTACACTCCTCCAAAAATTCCACCAAAAATCATGCAGCCTACTGGAGCAATGAGAAGCCACTCCACCAAAAATCAGCTCAAGGAAAAATCACCAGAGGCCAAATTCATTCTGTCGAGCACCTTGCATGCACTGTTGCTATTCAAAATTCAGAAAGTTCAGAGTTGCAGTCGTTTTCCCTTTGTCAGACTCGATCACGCGGCCACAGTGCGCCCGGGCGCGTTGCACGCAGCCTCTTCTCCCTGGCCAGCACCCCGCACGCACGCTTGGCCGATCCCTGGCGTCGGTAGCGACGAGCCTCGCCGGCGTTGGAAGCTTCTGCGGTGGCTGCACCTTCCGTGGTGGCCAACAAGGGCCCGAGCCCTCTCGCCACGCCACCCGGCGCCACCCAACAGCCCCTGGCTCTCCGCGTGTCCCTGCCATGCCAGCGCACGCCCGTGGCACCGTCGCCGTGGCCTGGCAAGCACGGAACGTGCTCCCTGCCGCCGACGGGCCGCGCCACCCCCGTTCCGTCGAGCTCGCCCATAGCACCAAATCCCAGCCCATTTAGCACCTAAATGGGACCGGTGGACCTCAACGGCGATGCCCAAGCCCCTAATCCCACTGCCCAACCACGGCACCGCCGTAATCACTCGCCGGAGATCCCCGTTCACGGCAACCGCCTCGGGCCGCCTATAAAAAGGGCCCCCGAGCTCACCCTCATGCACGCATCATCACCACTCCTCACCAACGCCCCGCCAGGCCACTAGGAGGTCCTCGAGGAGGTCTCCTCCCCCAACTCCGGCCGCCCCGATCCGCCTCGGCCTCCACCACGATTCGCTCCGGTGAGGCCATCTCCGGCGCCCAAACCCCGTCTGTTACCCCCTCTAGGTACCAGAAGCCTAACCCCCTCTTTAATTTGATCTCTGCAGCCCTCTCCGACGAGTCCCTCGACCACCCGAGCCGCCGTCCGCCGGAGCAAAGCTCGCCGTCGACGTGGTACTCGCCGGCGACCCCCACCACCACCAACCAACGCGGAATGGCGCCTTGAGCACGGAGGTACCCTCCGATCCCCCTGCCTCGCCGTGGATCGCCGTCGGCGACCACCGCGGCTCTCGGGCGCC
>NC_041385.1:251611801-251619498 GCF_002162155.2 Triticum dicoccoides
GAGTGGGACCCCACCGTCAGCCTCTCTGCCCTCTCTATTGAATCGTTTTCTGGAAGCGCCTTCGGGCAAAATGCGTTTTCCCTTTGGGCTGGCGTAGTTTCTGCCGAAGCATTTCTGTTTTTATAAGCTAGCCCCTGGAAACTTTCTGTTTCATTACAGATGAGTCCCTGGGCAATAACCTTTATAACTTTTAATCAGAAAAGTATTTTTGATTGATTCTTTTTCTGTTCTCTTTAAAATTTTGTCTAGTTTTTTATCAGATTTATATGAAAAATATTTGGAATACTTTTTGTGCGCTCCTTGGTATTTACGATAGCGCATATATTTTCTTTATACCGTAGATACCGAAGGAGGTGACGGAGCCGCGAACTTCACCGAGCTAGGCTCCGACTACTCTGAATCAGGCAAGCATGTTTGAACTTTTGATATGATGAATGTCTTGGCATGTTTTGCATTTAGTTAGTTTCATGGCATGTTGAGAAGCATATCGATGAACGTTATTTTATGCGATAATGAGGTAAGTGAGTTCGATGATCCATAAGTGGATGGATGTGAGTATGAATGGCCATGTGTTGGCATGAGGATGGGTGAGATGGCAGTGTCGTAGCATGCCAGTCTTACGCCAGACTATGTGACTTCAGTGTCAAACCGTATCGGTCCAGTTCCTCTCATTTCCTTCCCTGTACTACCACATGTTTTCCGCAAGGAATATGGTTTAGTAAGTTGCAAACCGCTTTTCTGGTACACACCAAAAGGAGAGGCCGTGATGATGGTTCCATGGCCCTGGATTAAAGCCAGTCATCCGGTCAGGGGGCATGGGTGTTTCCGGTTGGGACCGAGAGGGGGGAACCCCTTAGAGCGCGCGTATATAAATTTGCTCCCATGCTATTCGAGATTGTGATCTCCCCATCTCAAAAGTTTTTCTTGGACGATGTCTAGGGTGAATCCTAGCATCGAGAGGTAGGATGGGTGTGTACTGGTTAGCTGTGTTTTCTTCCGAAATACCGTAAACGGAACTAGTCCTTCGTGACTACGGAAATCCGTTGATTGTGGGAAAAAATTTGTACAAACTCTGCAGAGTCATATATTCCTCCAAATCATCTATTCCATGTCCAAATTCGTATTATCTTATCCTAATCAAATGTCAGTTTTGATGGCAGAGACTCCGGTGATTCGCATGAGTGCTAATTCCGGTTAAATGATTATTCCTGTGGATGGACTAACCCATTTATTCTCAAGAATTAAATGTTTACTATGAGTATTATTTACTTGTGAATAAAAGCCCTTTCTGCGATGTCGCTCAAACGTCCGACTATGGCATTGTTGTATTCTACTTTCTTTTCAAGCCCTTTATGCGATGTCGCCCCGACGTCCGACTGTGGCATTTCTTTTAAAGCCCTTTCTGTGATGTCGCCCCGACGTCCGACCGTGGCATTTCTTTTAAAGCCCTTTCTGTGATGTCGCCCTGACGTTCGACTATGGCATTTCTTTTAAAGCCCTTTCTGTGATGTCGCCCCGACATCCGATTGTGGTATTTCTTTTAAAGCCCTTTATGTGGTGTCGCTAAGACGCCCGACTGTGGCATCATTTCCTTATATTTATTTGTTCACCTTTCGAGGCGTCGCTTCAGACACCCGATCGGTAGTTATTTATGTTTTGTTGGGATTTCAGGCGAACTACCGCCGTTCCCCTTTTACTTACCTTGTTATGCTAATTTTTGAATGTACATTGGTGAATTATCCATGACGCATCCATGCATGCATTTGTTATATCTTATGTCCGAACTGTCTTGCGAGTACTTTCAAAGTACTCACTGGCTTGTTGATTTGGCCAGATGCTGATGAAGGCGATCTCATGGATGAAGATTTTGATAGCGAGTCCGACACCTAGAGGAGTCCCAGTCAGTCTCGTGCGACCCTGGATTTGGTCACTGTTTTATATCCGCTTCCGCTACCAAATAAATTCATCGAGCCTCACCTCGACGCTCGATGAGATGATAGACTTAGAGTCTTGTATTTCTCTCCCCACTGTGTTTCTCCACCACCGCCCTATCCTTGAGTCAGTAGTATGCCTCCACACCACTGTGTCATGTCCGCCATTATGTATAATTATTGGCGTGCTTGTAATAATTTGGTTGAGCAACCGTAGTTCGACCCTGTAATATATTTTATGCTACTGGCTTATTGTATCAAGAATTTGTCTACCAGTGAGGAGGATTTCTCTCATACTGGACTCAAAAGATTGGTTTCTCAATAAATATTTTTATTGGAAAACCGGTCGTGACAAGCTTGGTACCAGAGCCAGGCTGACTGTAGGAAGCCACTAGGTGCGATCGCTAATTGGTTATTAGTATGATAGAGCTAATTTATATTTTTGCAATTGTAGTCATTTTCTGTCAATCAGCATAAATTTATGATCTGACCATGCAGAATTTTTGCCTACTTTTGTAGATGGCCGACAACAGCTGCGACTCTCAGACCTTCGCCAACGTGCCCGATGGGTTCGTCAAGCTTCTTTCTTTCATCGTTCAGGTCGCGATGGGGCCATCCGTGCGCCCAGTCTTCACACTCTGCCAGCACCGAGTCAACGACAGTCTGACCATGCACCAGGCCGCGGTGCAGTTCAAGGGAGGGCGTGGTGAGTTACGCCGCTTCCGGTTCGTGGGAAGAGCCATGCCTACGGAGAGGCATGCTATGCAGATGGCAGCCCGCGAGGCAATAGCTCGTCTCAGGGATGTCCTCCCCGTGATGAAGACTCGTTGTTACCGTTATCTTCCGTGCCATGTGCCTTACACCTGTCACTACGCATACTCCTGCCCCAGAGGAGAACGAGACGAGGCGTTTGAGATGCTCATTGAGTATCTCCGGGCCCTGGAGGCAGCCTTCGACAACCTGGTGGACGACTTCGTAGCTACCCGCATGGACTCAGTTCATGGTTGTGCTGCCAACAGGAGGGAGCTCCTACCCATCGCACCGCCACTGACTTTTGTCTCGTCATCAGCATCTTTCACGCCTACTCGTCGCCTGCCTTCTACCGAAGAATTCAACCAAGTCATTGCACCCACTTCAGCGTGCACTGCACCACCCTTCGCGCCCACTCCTGTACGTGTTGCTCCGCCCCTGGCAACCGCTCCGTCCACTCTGCGCAACACTACACGTATGGAGCCCATTAGCGAGGAGGAAGTCAAGTCCCCAACCTCGCTACGCCTCGCCCTCGGCAGGGCAAAGGAGGTCGTCAACATCTCTGCCTGAGTACGCCTAGCTGCCATGTAATGTACCGCTTTGTAAGATATGTACATAGGTTGTGAGAAGTAGCCTGTTTGCGCATCATGTAGGATCTGGAGAAGTGCACTAGCCTAAATAACATGTTAGGATTTTGTACGCATGTCCTGAGTGATGTATTGTATAATTACCGCCCGCGTGTAAGATATGTAATGAGCAGTCCTTCTCTGTGCGCAAGTCGATTTGTTTTTCTTAAGTAAGCTGGGTTATTTAGTTTTATTTGCCAGCTTTATGCATTTATGGATTTGTTTTTGCGACTCTTTCTGCTCTTCTTATGGGTCTTACAAATATATCCCCAGAGTGAAAAATGTCTCGTCCTTGGACTCGCTCCATGCCAATTCCACCAGAGGAAAATTATGATGCACAACCCAGCAACGAGTTCACTCAGGGACAGACAAGCCAATAGGGCAGTGAATCGGCACTTTCACAAATGTGCCGCCTTTATGAGCAGAGTCAGCAACAACATCGGGAAATGATGAACCAAGTCATCAACATGGGAAATCACCATGGACAGTATCAGCAGCATTCCAAGTTATCTGAGCTACAGAAGACACGTCCTCAAACATTTTCTCACACTGACAAACCTCTTGAAGCCGAGGACTGGCTTCGAGATATGGAGAGAAAATTAATTATTGCAAAATGTTCAGACCCCGAGAAGGTATTATATGCTCCGCACTATCTCACAGGAGCAGCCGCATCGTGGTGGGAGAATTTTCTGCACATGCATCCCAACGAAAATGACATAACCTGGGATGATTTCAAGGAAGGTTTCCATGGTGCACACATTCCTAAGAGTATTATGAAAATCAAGAAGAGAGAGTTCGATGACCTCAAACAAAGGAACATGACAGTGTCAGATTACAACAGTCAATTTACTCAATTGTCCCGCTACGCCAATGAAGAGCGTATGACTGAAATCAAGAAGATGGAGAAATTCCTTGACGGTCTGGCGCCCGCGCTTAAATGCCAACTGGTCGTGCACACTTTTCCTGATTTTAAAACACTGGTGGACAAAGCCATTACTCTGGAAAATGAGAGACGCGGTTTGGAAGATATCCGCAAGCGGAAAAGGGACCAGACTAACCATGCTCGCAATCACCGAAGCAAGACAGATTTTCAAAAGGGTGGGACACACAAATCCTCATCCAATGTCTCACGCCCAATCCAGAATTTTCATGCAAGGGACAAGGAATTCACCTATCGCCCCGGCGTTACTTGTTACGCTTGTGGAGAAGAAGGGCACTATGCCAAACAGTGCCCCAAGCCAAGGAATTCAACCCCAAAGCCGAACAACGGCGGCAACAATTCCGCGCGCAAGCGAAACAATTTCAATCCCAACAATAACAACAGGAAGGGTCATCTGAACCACGTAACCAAAGAGGAGGCACAAAATGCTCCGGATATCGTACTCGGTACGTTTCCTGTCAATACAATACCTGCAATGGTTTTGTTTGATTCTGGAGCTTCTCACCCTTTCATTTCGAAATTTTTTGCTTTGCAAAATAATTTTTCGATGCTTCCTTTGGAGAAATCCATGATCATCAAGTCCCCTGGGATTCAGCAAGTTACTCAGAACTACTGTCAGAATGTGGTCATTGAGTTCGAAGGATTGGAGTTTCACGCAAATCTTATTGTGTTGGAAAATAAAGGACTGGATGTCATCCTAGGGATGGATTGGCTAACCACCAATAAGGGTTTTATCGACTGTTTCAACAGGACCGTAATTCTCACACACCACCAAGGGAAGACAATAAGAGTATCAGCCAAGGAAGGAAAAATATCCCGGCAACCGAGATTAAATAAGGTGGACGTTTCTGAGCTAAACAAGGTTCCAGTAGTGTGTGAATTTCCAGATGTATTCCCTGAAGAACTACCGGGCATGCCACCAGATCGAGAAATAGAATTCCGCATTGAGCTAGCACCAGGAACCACCCCCATATACAAGAAACCATACAGAATGGCACCATCCGAGTTGATCAAGTTGAAGAAACAAATAAAGGAATTACTGGAAAAAGGATACATTCGAGCCAGCTCCTCACCTTGGGGATCACCAATTTTATTTGCCAAAAAGAAGGATGGAACGCTGAGATTGTGTATTGACTATCGAGCACTTAAGATGGTCACAGTCAAAAACAAATACCCGATGCCAAGGATAAACGATTTGTTTGATCAACTCGCTCAGGCCAAGGTATTCTCAAAAATTGACTTAAGGTCAGGATACCATCAATTGAAGGTACGAATGGAAGATATCCCCAAAACAGCATTCACCTCCAGATATGGACTGTACGAGTTCACAGTGATGCCATTTGGATTAACTAACGCCCCAGCATATTTTGTTCACCTTATGAACAAAGTATTTATGAAGTTTATGGACAAGTTCGTCGTGGTATTCATCGACGATATTCTGGTATACTCCAAGACACCAGAAGAGCACGCAGAACATCTCAGGATTGTGCTAGGAGAGCTAAGAAAACACCAATTGTATGCCAAGTTCAGCAAGTGCGAATTTTGGCTAAGACAAGTAGGTTTTCTAGGCCACGTACTGACCCAAGACGGTATCGCAGTGGACCCAGAGAAAGTCAAGGCCGTACTTGGCTGGAAGTCACCAGCCAGCGTAACAGACATACGGAGTTTCTTGGGAATGGCAGGATATTACCGCAGATTTATTGAAGGATTTTCCACCATAGCCAAGCCTATGACACAGTTGCTCAAGAAAGATAAGAAGTTTGAATGGACAGAAGCTTGCGAGAAAAGTTTCCAAGAGCTAAAGCGGAAGTTAACGACAGCACCGATATTAATTGTACCCGACATACACAAGAATTTTGAAGTATATTGTGACGCGTCCAGAAAGGGTCTCGGATGCGTGTTGATGCAGGAAGGCAAGGTTGTCGCCTACGCTTCAAGGCAACTTCGCAAGCATGAGGAAAATTATCCCACTCATGACTTAGAAATGGCAGCAGTTATTCATGCACTCAAGGAATGGAGGCATTTCTTACTTGGGAATCGATGTGAAATATATACGGATCACAAAAGTCTCAAATATATTTTCACACAGCCAGAACTAAACTTACGGCAACGACGTTGGTTGGAGTTGGTAAAGGATTATGATGTTGGTATCCATTACCATCCAGGGAAAGCAAATGTAGTGGCCGATGCCCTTAGTCGGAACCCCAGCTCCGACGAAAACAATCTGCACAGCTTGAGGCCCGAATTCCAACAAGAATTTGCCAAGCTCAACTTGATAATGGTAGCAGAAGGCACCATATCAAACTTGGAAATACAACCCAACCTTGTGGAGAAAATTAAAGAAGCTCAGCCCGGTCACACCAGCATCGAAGGCATCAAAAGAAAGTTGAGTATGGGCAAGGCCTCGGAATTCGTAATAGACAATGAAGGAATATTATGGTACGGAGAAAGGCTCTGCGTGCCAAACATAGAAGACCTTAAGCAGCAAATTTTAGCTGAAGCACACACCACTCCATATTCAATCCACCCTGGAGGAACCAAAATGTATAAGGATATTCAGGAAAGATTTTGGTGGCACGGTATGAAGAGGGACATAGCCACCTTCATTGCATGTTGCGACTCATGTCAACGCATAAAAGCTGAGAATCAGAGACCAGCCGGACTACTGCAACCGAACAAAATACCTGAGTGGAAATGGGATGAAACAGGGATGGATTTCATTGTCGGACTACCTCGGTCGCGACACGGGAATGATGCCATATGGGTCATCACTGACAGGTTGACCAAAGTGGCGTACTTTATGTCACACCCTAGCTAGTCATGCATTAGAGTGTTGCATCATGTTTATTCTTTCATCAGAAACCTGAAATGGGGATGACAGAACCCCCAGCCCCCTCTGAAACCAACTAGGGTTTACTAAAAACTTTTTCAATGAACCTGAAATGCCCTTCTAAAATGCCCATCATTTTTGTCCTGGTTCAGAACCCCTGACAAAAGTGATGCACATTTTCCTAGGTCATCCTAGGGTCTTTGAATTAAATCATAGATATTTGAATTTGGGCATTTAAAATTATATAAAATATTCAGATGCCCAAATATCTCCAAACTAAAATGTTTCATGTTGGAAATAATCCAACTATGGACCAGGAGTAGTTTGGTGATTTTAGGAGTTGCCTAAGTATTTTTAATAAATCAACAAAGTTGCAGAAGTATTAAAAAAACAGAAAACAGGAAAAAATAGAAAAACTTACCTGGCGCCCAGCACGCGGCCCACCTGCCGGCCCAGCCCAGCGCCGCTCCAGCGAGCTGCTTGCCGGCCAGGCAGGCAGGCAGGTGCCCGACGGCGACCGCAGCGCGCGCCACGCACCTGCTCGCCGCCTCGCCGCTCCCCTCGCCCGGTGACGTCGTGGATCTCTCCCCCTCTCTTCCCGAACCCCCCAGACACCCCCT
>NC_041385.1:251619920-251673318 GCF_002162155.2 Triticum dicoccoides
TCGCGCCCCCAGCCATGGCCGACGCTACCGCCGCCGTGCCTACGTCGTAGCCGCGCTCCCCGCCGCCCGTGCGTCCTCTCGTCGTGTCCAGGAGCTCCACCGCTGTCCACTTCATCGAGCAAGCCGAGCCCCGAGCGCTCGCAACGCCCGAGTCCACCGCAACGACCTCGCCCGAACCGCCGTCGCCGGAGATCCCCTTCAACACCGTCGCCGCCTCAGCTCGTCCCCGACCCCGCCGGTGGCCTCTACGGGTGCACTGTGAGCCTAGCTACCCCTCCTACCCTCCCTCTCTCGTTCCCGAGCCGTGTAGCGACCTCCCAGAGCTCAACCGCACCCACCACCGTGGAGCTCGTCGCCGACGTGCTCCCGGTCACCCTCCGACCACTCCACGGTGTCCATCATGCTCACCGCGTCACGTAGCACCTAACTAGCTACTCCCCGCACCTCACCGACCCCCCTAGAGACAAGTTCGACTTCGGCCGAACTCCGGTGGCCGCCAAAGTCGTCGCCGGTGCCAACTCCGGCCACCCCGACCCCAACGGACTCCACCAAGAGCTGCGGCTCGACCTCAGCTCCTCTCCGGTGGCCTCCGCGGCTCGTTTGGTTGCCGGAACGGCAGAAATCACTTCCGCCGCCGTGTCGGGCTCGCCGGCGGTTAAACGCCGGTGCAGCCGACCCGAGTTTGACCACGGGTGGGCCCTGGTTGACTCTCCTGAGTCAATGACAGGTGGGGCCTAGCCCTGTTAATTAAACAGGTTTAGTTTTAATTAAACTTTAACTAATCTAATCACACTGACACGCGGGACCCACTGTCCGGTTTGACCCGGACCGTGTCCCGTTGACCTGCTGATGTCACACTGACGTCAGGCTGACGCAGTAATTGATTTTCTGGATTTAATCTAATATAGGAAATTCCAGAATATAGTTTAAACTTCAAAAATTCATAACTTTTATTCTGTAACTCCAAATCAGACAAATTATATATGAAAAATGATCAGAAAAATCCAATCTATCCATCTGTACTATTTTCATGCATGATTACACAAGTTAACTTGATGTTTAGTGCAGAACAAGGAAAAACACTTTAAAGGGGCATGTATGAGTTTGAAATTTGAATCTTTGATTCAAATTGGTTCAAACCCCTCTAGTCTTAGTTGCATTAGCCCAACACACTGATATTGCCATGTTTCATGCATGCATCATATTGTCGCACATTGTTTGGTGATGGTTGTGTATCGGTGTTCTTTGCGGCAGGTTCTGCCTCCGAGGAGTACCGTGATTACCCTAACGAAGAACCGTATCAGTGCATCGAACCATCAGGCAAGCAACCAACCATTTGATCATATCGATACAATCCCATGTTCTCGCTCCTGCTCTCTTTTACTGCATTAAGACAACGCGTTTCAAACTGCTGTGTGCTACGGTAGTTGAACCCATTTCCTCTGCATGACCTGTCATTGCCACAGTAACTAGATGAAACCCACTAGCATGTGTAGGAGTTGATTGAGCCATATGTATGTGTTATTCCTACCTTGCTATGCCTGCTATGCTTAGAGTCGTGTCAGGTCTGGTTCATCTGGGTGATGGACTAGAGTGAAATGATTATGTCGGTAATGAGAGTGGTGCGGTAAACACGATTTGGTAAAGGTATCGATGAGAGGCCATGTAGGAGTACATGGTGGGTTGTTTCATTGAAGCCGACCTTAAGCACTGAGATCTGTATGTGTGATTTAAGATTCAGCTACTACCATGCATTGGGCCCGAAAACAATGGACCCTCTCGACTTCTTATTCGCCCTAGTTCTCTGTCCAGGAGTTGCAAGTAGTTTCTGGTGTTTGTAGCCTACTGGAGGCCGTGGACAGCGTTGACCGTAGGGGTGGGCTGTGATGCGGTAGGTACGTGTTACGGTGTACCGAATACCCGTTAGGTATCTCGGGAACCCTGTTCACATCGTTTGGGGCTGTGAGCGAAACCTCGGCCGGATCTCCTCATGGATGGAACCCGAATAGGCGATAAACCTGGACTAGAGGCTTAGGTGATTAGGTAGGTCGTGGCCGACACCCACGTTGGGCTTCCGCTTGAAGGTTGCCGAGTACATGTCGTGTAAACGACGGTAAGTGGTGAGAGCGTGTATGAAGAAGTACACCCCTGCAGGGTTATCATGATCTATTCGAATAGCCGCGTCCGCGGTAAAGGACTACTTGGTTGCCTATACAGTTCATAGACAAGTAAATGGAAACTACTAAAAGCCTCAAGATAAGTGTGAGTGCCGAGGATGGCTCTTCCGTAGGAAGACGGAGGTGGATCCTCGGTAGTTTATTGAAGTGGTGAGTAGTGGACTCGTGTACGCAAAACCATTTCAAGTTGGAGTCTCGTAGGATTGCCTAGCCAAGAGTCAAAGCTGGCTTGCTGCAATAACTCCACCAACCCTTCTTGATAATGTGCATGTATGTAGGATCTGATGTAAGTCTTGCTGAGTACCTTTGTACTCATGTTGCTATAATTTACATTTTTACAGAAGACGCTGCAACCCCTTCTGATGGGTTCTTCGTAGACGTTGACATCAATGAGTAGGCTAAGGCCCAGGTGGTGATCCTGAGCTTGTGAAGGACCACATAGTATAGCTAGGCTTTCCAAGCCTCTTTTATTTTACTAGTTGTCTGTACCGAGGCAAGCTACTTCCGCTGCTGGTTTGTATGACTGTATGACTTGAATGCTGGGTCGTGTGACCCGTACCTATGTGTATGTTATGTATGGCTCTCTGAGCCTTAAATAAAGTACTTGTGTCGTAGAGTCATGTTGTGATGCCATGTTGTATTTGCACATATCGAGCATATTGTGTGTATGTTATTGAAATGCTTGGTATGTGTGGGATCTGACTATCTAGTTGTTTATCTTTAGTAGCCTCTCTTACCGGGAAATGTCTCCTAGTGTTACCGCTGAGCCATGGTAGCTTGCTACTGCTCTGGAACACTTAGGCTGGCCGGCATGTGTCCTTCTTCGTTCCTGTGTCTGTCCCTTCGGGGAAATGTCACGCATTGAGTACCGGAGTCCTGTTAGCCCGCTACAGCCCGGTTTACCGGAGTCCTGCTAGCCCAGTGCTATAGCCCGGACCCACTTGCTGATGACCGACACGTTCGAAGCTGGGTCATGGATGCCTGTCCCTGTAAGTCTGTGCCACTTTGGGTTTACAACTAGTCATGTCAGCCCGGGCTCCTTATAATATGGATGCTAGCGACACTATCATATACGTGAGCCAAAAGGCGCAAACGGTCCCGGGAAAAGGTAAGGCGACACCCGTGGGGATACCGTGCGTGAGGCCGCAAAGTGATATGAGGTGTTACAAGCTAGATCGATGTGACATCGAGTCGGGGTCCTGACACTTTATTCCAGTGAAGACGACCCACACCACTCAAAGGCTTGCCAGGATTTATCTTTCCCGCATAGTTGGTCTGCACGGTGTCCCGAAGACTATAATATCCGACAGAGGCACTCAGTTCGTCTCAAGATTTTTGGAGCATTTACAACAGGCTCTGGGAACCCAACTAGCCTTCAGTACCGCATACCACCCCCAGACTTATGGACAGACTGAACGTGTAAACCAAATTTTAGAAGACATGCTGAGAGCATGTGTCCTCACATATGGAACCAGTTGGGAAGAAAGCCTGCCATACGCTGAGTTCGCATATAACAATAGCTACCAGGCCAGCCTACAAATGGCACCATTTGAGGCTTTATACGGACGAAGATGTCGTACCCCGTTAAATTGGTTAGGGACTAGAGACAGCCACATCTTCGGACCAGATATGCTCAGAGAAGCCGAGGAAAAGGTCAAGCTAATCAAAGACCGACTTAAGACCGCTCAAAGTCGACAGAAGAGTTATTATGATCAGAAACATCGTAGGGTCAGCTTCGAACCCGGTGAGTTCGTATACTTGAGAGTATCCCCTATGAGAGGACTGCAACGGTTTAAGATTAAAGGAAAGTTAGCACCAAGATTCATTGGACCATTCTGCATAGTGGCACGAAGAGGCACTGTAGCCTACCAGCTAGACTTACTCGAAGACTTGTCCGACATTCACGACGTGTTCCACGTCTCTCAATTAAGGAAGTGCGTAAGCAACCCAGAGAAACAAGTATCCCATGAGAACATTGACGTGCAGCCAGACCTCACTTATCGGGAACATCCCGTAAGAATATTAGAGGAGTCTGAAAGGAGGACCTGACAGAAGACCATCAAGTTTTTCAAAGTCCAGTGGAGCAATCACACCGACAGTGAAGCAACTTGGGAAAGCGAGGATTTTCTTCGGACAGAGCATCCACACTTATTTAAGGATCAGCTGAAATCTCGGGGACGAGATTTTTCCTAAGGGGGTAGGTGTTGTGACACTCCAAAATTTTAATCTGGTTTTTATCAAAAACCTTGTGGTTTTCTTTGAAAAGAGGCCATTTAAATTTTCTTTCAGAAAACCTTCCTCTTAAAAAACTTCCTTTGCTTTGGCAAGGATTTTATTTTTTCAAACATTGGTGTTTGAATCTTTTGAACTTCTTCTCTATTGGTTCCCTCTCAAATTTATTTTGGGAGTTTAATCTTCTTCTTTTAAAAAGAACTCTATGAAAATTTGGGATTTCCATATCTTGGAACCACCCATGACTTGGTATTTTTGCCCATGTGGTAAAACCCCTCCAAAACCTCCCCTACACCTTGTGATCAACCTAAGTTCTCTGTCCCAACTAATCCAAGAAAGTTTTGGATTTTATTCTAATTATTTTTCCTCTCAAATCAATTCTGAAAATTATTTGGATCCTGAGTGATTTTCAAAGCAAGTACCCTTTTTCATTTGAGTTTTGACCTCAAACCAACTCTCCTGGATAGTCCTTTGTACCCACAACCCAGAACCATCTTGATCCACTCCTCCTCTTTTCAAATTTTTCAAAATTCAGTCTCTGTAAGTTTGGACCAGATTTGCCAAATTTGATGAAATTCATATCTACACTCCTCCATAAATTCCACCAAAAATCATGCAGCCTACTGGAGCAATGAGAAGCCACTCCACCAAAAATCAGCTCAAGGAAAAATCACCAGAGGCCAAATTCATTCTGTCGAGCACCTTGCATGCACTGTTGCTGTTCAAAATTCAGAAAGTTCAGAGTTGCAGTCGTTTTCCCTTCGTCAGACTCGATCACGCGGCCACAGTGCGCCCTGGCGCGTTGCACGCAGCCTCTTCTCCCTGGCCAGCCCCCCGCACGCATGCTTGGCCGATCCCTGGCGTCGGTAGCGACGAGCCTCGCCGGCGTTGGAAGCTTCTGCGGTGGCTGCACCTTCCGTGGCGGCCAACAAGGGCCCGAGCCCTCTCGCCACACCACCCGGCGCCACCCAACACCCTCTGGCTCTCCGCATGTCCCTGCCATGCCAGCGCACGCCCGTGGCACCGTCGCCGTGGCCCGGCAAGCACGGAACGTGCTCCCTACCGCCAACGGGCCGCGCCACCCCCGTTCCGTCGAGCTCGCCCAGCACCAAATCCCAGGCCGTTTAGCACCTAAATGGGAGCGTTGGACCTCAACGGCGATGCCCAAGCCCCTAATGCCACTGCCCAACCACGGCACGGCCGTAATCACTCGCCGGAGATCCCCGTTCACGGCAACCGCCTCGGGCCGCCTATAAAAAGGGCCCCCGAGCTCACCCTCATGCACGCATCATCACCACTCCTCACCAACGCCCCGCCAGGCCACTAGGAGGTCCTCGAGGAGGTCTCCTCCCCCAACTCCGGCCGCCCCGATCCGCCTCGGCCTCCACCACGATTCACTCCGGTGAGGCCATCTCCGGCGCCCAAACCCCGTCCGTTACCCCCTCTAGCTACCAGAAGCCTAACCCCCTCTTCAATTTGATCTCTGCAGCCCTCTCCGACATGTCCCTCGACCACCCAAGCCGCCGTCCGCCGGAGCAAAGCTCGCCGTCGACGTGGTACTCGCCGACGACCCCCACCACCACCAACCAACGCGGAATGGCGCCCTGAGCACGGAGGTACCCTCCGATCCCCCTGCTTCACCGTGGATCGCCGCCGGCGACCACCACGGCTCCCGGGCGCCGACGAGCTTCGTCCCCCCCCCCTTTTGAAAGTTCAAACCTGACGAGTGGGACCCCACTGTCAGCCTCTCTGCCCTCTCTATTGAATCGTTTTCTGGCAGCGCCTTCGGGCAAAATTCATTTTCCCTTTGGGCTGGCGTAGTTTCTGCCGAAGCGTTTCTGTTTTTATAAGCTAGCCCCTGGGAACTTTCTGTTTCATTACAGATGAGTCCCTAGGCAAAAACCTTTATAACTTTTAATCAGAAAAGTATTTTTGATTGATTCTTTTTCTATTCTCTTTAAAATTTTGTCTAGTTTTTTATCAGATTTATTTGAAAAATATTTGGAATACTTTTTGTGCACTCCTTGGTATTTACGATAGCGCATATATTTTCTTTATACCGTAGATACCGAAGGAGGTGACGGAGCCGCGAACTTCACCGAGCTAGGCTTCGACTACTCTGAACCAGGCAAGCATGTTTGAACTTTTGATATGATGAATGTCTTGGCATGTTTTGCATTTAGTTAGTTTCATGGCATGTTGAGAAGCATATCGATGAACGTTATTTTATGCGATAATGAGGTAAGTGAGTTCGATGATCCATAAGTGGATGGATGTGAGTATGAATGGCCATGTGTTGGCATGAGGATGGGTGAGATGGCAGTGTCGTAGCATGCCAGTCTTACGCCAGACTATGTGACTTCAGTGTCAAACCGTATCGGTCCAGTTCCTCTCATTTCCTTCCCTGTACTACCACATGTTTTCCGCAAGGAATATGGTTTAGTAAGTTGCAAACCGCTTTTCTGGTACATACCAAAAGGAGAGGCAGTGATGATGGTTCCATGGCCCTGGATTAAAGCCAGTCATCCGGTCAGGGGGCATGGGTGTTTCCGGTTGGGACCGAGAGGGGGGCACCCCTTAGAGCGCGCGTATATAAATTTGATCTCATGCTATTCGAGATTGTGATCTCCCCATCTCAAAAGTTTTTCTTGGACGATGTCTAGGGTGATTCCTAGCATCGAGAGGTAGGATGGGTGTGTACTGGTTAGCTGTGTTTTCTTCCGAAATACCGTAAACGGAACTAGTCCTTCGTGACTACGGAAATCCGTTGACTGTGGGAAATTTTTTGTACAAACTCTGCAGAGTCATATATTCCTCCAAATCATCTATTCCATGTCCAAATTCGTATTATCTTATCCTAATCAAATGTCAGTTTTGATGGCAGAGACTCCGGTGATTCGCATGAGTGCTAATTCCGGTTAAATGATTATTCCTGTGGATGGACTAACCCATTTATTCTCAAGAATTAAATGTTTACTATGAGTATTATTTACTTGTGAATAAAAGCCCTTTCTGCGATGTCGCTCAGACGTCCGACTATGACATTGTTGTATTCTACTTTCTTTTCAAGCCCTTTATGCGATTTCGCCCCGACGTCCGACTGTGGCATTTCTTTTAAAGCCCTTTCTGTGATGTCGCCCCGACGTCCGACCGTGGCATTTCTTTTAAAGCCCTTTCTGTGATGTCGCCCCGACGTCCGACTGTGGCATTTCTTTTAAAGCCCTTTCTGTGATGTCGCCCCGACATCCGATTGTGGTATTTCTTTTAAAGCCCTTTATGTGGTGTCGCTAAGACGCCCGACTGTGGCATCATTTCCTTATATTTATTTGTTCACCTTTCGAGGCGTCGCTTCAGACACCCGATCGGTAGTTATTTATGTTTTGTTGGGATTTCAGGCGAACTACCACTGTTCCCCTTTTACTTACCTTGTTATGTTAATTTTTGAATGTACATTGGTGAATTATCCATGACGCATCCATGCATGCATTTGTTATATCTTACATCCGAACTGTCTTGCGAGTACTTTCAAAGTACTCACTAGCTTGTTGATTTGGCCAGATGCTGACGAAGGCGATCTCATGGATGAAGAGTTTGATAGCGAGTCCGACACCTAGAGGAGTCCCAGTCAGTCTCGTGCGACCCTGGATTTGGTCACTGTTTTATATCCGCTTCCGCTACCAAATAAATTCATCGAGCCTCACCTCGACGCTCGATGAGATGATAGACTTAGAGTCTTGTATTTCTCTCCCCGCTGTGTTTCTCCACCACCGCCCTATCCTCGAGTCAGTAGTATGCCTCCACACCACTGTGTCATGTCCGCCATTATGTATAATTATTGGCGTGCTTGTAATAATTTGGTTGAGCAACCGTAGTTCGACCCTGTAATATATTTTATGCTACTGGCTTATTGTATCAAGAATTTGTCTACCAGTGAGGAGGATTTCTCTCATACTGGACTCAAAAGATTGGTTTCTCAATAAATATGTTTATTGGAAAACCGGTCGTGACATGGATCTGATCTCCGGCTGGGCGAGGTTGCAGGATGACATGGAAGCCTTGTTTGAACAGGCTACCGGCATCATCCGGCAACTAAGGGAGGGCAATGAGAGGCTTTGGGCCGAGCGCGACCTGGTGAGGGCGAAGATCGTCCGAAGTGCAGATCAGCAGGAGGAGACTAGTGTCTTGTTAAAGAGGACCGGCGTCATTGTCAAGAAACTTATGGACGAGAATGACATGCTCCGCAATGAGCGCCAAAGGCTGGTGGTGGAATCCGTGGATGTTCTCAAGCAGCATATTGAGGACACGAAAGAGCTCATCACCGCTCACGGCAGAGACTATTTCCCGCGGCCTGCAGCAACGCATCAAGAAAGTAGAGATCAGCGAGCCAGATCCTTGTCTTCCTTCTTCTTTTGCCCTTGTGTATTTCGGGCGTAGCTGCATGTGGCTTTTTTAATTATCTTTCTAATTATGTAATACAATTAATCGTCCTTATATATTCATCAGTCTTGCTATAAGTCGCAGTAGATGCTATATAGGTCCGTCGGACCTTACATCAAGATCCGTGCTTTTAGATTTTCTTTTTTCTCTCTTAAATCTCAGTGGAGTGAGACATAGCCACGCCATTAAACAGAGGCTCGGGCGCCATTAATGGAGACCTTGGGAGAGAGGTGGACGGCAGATGGAGTTCAAAGGGCTCTCCTCCCGATAAGCACGCGCAAGGGTCTGATCGCACGCCTCTCGTACTCAAATAGCTACCCTGCACGGCGCCTCCTAGCTAATAAAAAATGGGGACACGTGGCGGCACGTAAATGGTAGTAAATAGAACACCCACGGTTTCAATAATACATGTGTTTCCGATTGTAACGTGACAGCACTTGTTCCAAAATGACTTTGTTGATTGTTAATGTGTGCGCCTTCGCAAATCAGACTGCAAAATTACGACAGCATGTTGATGCCATGTCATGGCACCAAGAAAAGTTTCATTATTTTCATGCGTGTTATGGATTTACAGGAATTAAAAAAACTAAGTTTCTCAATGTTTCCAGCCCAGCCACGACGCCCAGAATTTTGAATTTCATTCCCATTTCTTGCATGGAACCTAGATATTTAACCGAGGACACACATGCGATTTTTCAACCAACTTTAGTGCACTGGAACATGTGCTTGTATTTCAAATTTGAATTATGCACACAAAGGTGACACATTCCCTCCCAGAACCAGGAGCCTTCTTGAGAGAAGCTCCGATTTGCAAGAAGCTTATACCAAAATTTGTTCCCATTCGGCCAATTTTTTCACCGTGCAATGTACTACCATGACATGACACCATGCCAAGTTTCATGATTTTAAAACCAAGTTTCTCAATGTTCTCGACCGAGCCACGATGCCCAGATGTTTGAATTTTATTCTCATTTTTTGCATGGGACCTAGAAATTCACCCGAGGACACAAATGTGATTTTTCATACAACTTTGGTGCACGGGAGCATGTGCTTGTAGTTCAAATTTGAATTATGCACATTAAATGACCAAAAACTCAGTTAATGTGTAAATAAGGCCAAACGAAGCTGGAATAATTCCAAAATTTAACAGGGCACTCATGTAGTTCTATGTTGCCTTTGTAAATAAACTCAAGGTGGACAGCGTATATTGCTTCGCACTCAAAGGTGGCATGTTCCCTCTCAGAACCACGAGCCTTCTTGAGAGAAGCTTCGTTTGCAAGAAGCTTATACCAACATTTGTTCCTATTCGGCCAATTTTTTTACCACAACATGGTAGTACCATGACATGACACCCATGCCAAGTTTCATGATTTTTAGACGTGTTTTGGATTTACAAGAATTTTAAAACCAAGTTTCTCGATGTTCTCGGCCGAGCCACGATGCCCAGATGTTTGAATTTTATTCTCATTTCTTGCATGGGACCTCAAAATTCACCCGAGGACACAAGTGTGATTTTTCAACCAACTTTGGTGGACGAGAGCATGTGCTTGTAGTTCAAATTTGACTTATGCACATTAAATGACCAGAAACTCAATTAATGTATAAAAAATGACAAATGAACCCGGAATAATTCCAAAATTTAACAGGGCACTCATGTAGTTCTATGTTGCCTTTGTTAAGAAACTCAAGGGGGGCAGCATATATCGTTTCACATTCAAATGTGGCACGTTACCCCTTAGAACCACGAGCTTCCAAATCGTCCCAATTTTTTACCACAACATGTTAGTGCCATGACATGACACCATGGCAAGTTTCATGATTTCCAGGCGAGTTTTGGATTTACATGAATTTAAAATCTAAGTTTCTCGATGTTCTCGGCCGAGTCACGACGCCCGGATGTTTGAATTTCATTCTCATTTCTTCAATGGACCTAGAAATTCAACCAAGGACACGCATGTGATTTCTCAACCAACTTTGGTGCACCGGAGCATGTGCATGCAGTTCGTATTTAGATTATGCACATTAAAAGTCCAGAAACTCAATTAATGTATAAAAAGGCCAAACGAACCCTAAATAATTCCAAAATTTAACAGGGCACTCATATAGTTCTATGTTGCCTCTGTAAAGAAAATCAGGGGGGCAGCATATATCGTTTCGCACACAAAGGTGACACGTTCCCTCTCGGAACCACGAGGCTTGTTGAGAGAATCTCCGGTTTTGCAAGAAGCTTATACCAAAACTTGTTCCAATTCAGCCAAAAATTATACATATGAAAACAGGGTTTAGATTATCCTGAACATCTCGCTACCTAGAACAATAATGTACTATGATTTGAAATCAACATAAAATGGATACACATATTTGAATTGGAGAGCGTATGGTACATGTAGTTCATAGTGAAATATGATTACTGCTATATGCATGTTTTTTGTTATCAAGATAATATTTAAATTATTGTATAACTTGACAACAATCGTATTCAAATAAGGAAAATTGATTCAAATTTTTTCCATATGGTAGACGACAATATATATGTTCACATGGTGGAGTAAAATGTTCATATATGATGGAAGATCAAAATGTACGACTACATTAATATATAAACTGCAAGGTCACCTAATGATATATTTGAATTCAACATAACATGGATTCAAAAATTGAAATTTGAGATCCTGACATTTGTAATCTTATAAAAATGGACATTACTCTTTCTTTTGGTGGGAGTTGATTTGTTTTTTGTTGTTGTTGAGGGAAGTGCGAATCGATTTGGTACTGTGCAGGGTAATCTTGTTCTCCCGATTTTTTTACATTTTTCTTGTAGTGTTTTCAATGGCATCTACAGGAATATAGTAAAAGGGGACATGACTCCCTTGTGTCTTGTATGAATTGTTTTTTTACACGTTAAGTTCATTCTACCGAACAAGGAATCGGCACCTTGTTATCCCAAAATTTTCAAGCTCGAGTATGTTTTGTCCCACCTGCTTTGAAACTCCCGCCTCTTCAACCCGCGCCGCACCTTGTTATCCCGAAATTTTGATGCGCGCGAGAACTCCCTCCTCATCCGAAACCGGTCCCGCAGCCCAGACATGCGAAATCCCCCTTCTACCCCTCAGCCAGAAATGAAGCTCCACGTTGCTATGTCAAAACCGGTGGGAGTATGCTGGTAAGTTACCCTACATTTCGGACAAGCGCGTCCCTAAGCTTGGCTACCCCCTTCCCCTTCGCCCCCACTATTCATACACTAAGGCCGCCAAAACCCGCGAAACCCGACGCTCCTCCATCGGCCTCCCGACCACTGCCCAGCCGGAGACTCTTCCCCGACTACGTCGTCCACCGCAGCTGCTCACCGTCCCTCATCCACCGCATGAGATGAGGATCTGTTGTTGATCTCATCATCACGCCGGATCAACCGCCCCGTCCTCCACCTTGAAGGAGCTGCCCCAACGTTCGCCTCGTCTATCGCACCACCTCAATCCCAACAGCATCGTCTTGATCTGCCCCACCGGAACCGCAGCACCCTCACCAATACCTCCGATGAAGCCGAGGCCAACTCAGCGCCACCAAGGAGGTTCTGTACTCACCGCTGCATTTTATCTTTTATTCGATCTCACGGGGCTGCCGGTGCTCGATACCGAGCAGACATGGTGGGTCTCCATCGACGGTGCCGTCGCTGGCCACATCATCCACGACGTCTCTCCCCCATGTCGTTGCTTCCTCGGCGGCGACTTCCACAATGGCATTAGCTGCAGCTGCTCAGGCTCTCGCTCGCGCTGCGGCTCTGTTCTTGCTGCCGGTCGTGCTGCTGCACTGCTCTTGCTTTCGTTCGTGCTGCTGCTCTGCTCTTGCTCTCGCTTGCGCTGCTGCTACTGCACGACCTCCAGCAGCTACAGGAGTTGCTGCTTTAGCACTCGCTCGCCATGCTACTGCACGACTTTCTCTCTGCTAGTGTGTTCCCTGCTCGAGCGTCTGCTGATTTAGATCACCGCTTCTTTGCTACTAGTGCTCGAATGCCCTAAACATTTATTGCAATGCTCTGCTACTAGTTCAATCAGTTTCGACAGTAAAATTCAGTTTCGACTGTAAAGTTCATTTTCTTCAGTTAAGTTCAGAGTGAACAGTACTTATAGCATCTGTCGGAGCTGCCGTGGCGCGGATGATGTGTTTTACATCTAGCACTTTTTGGTGATGTATTTTACATCATCTATTGTAGATGATATTAGGATCCCACTTCAGATTAACATTGTCTGTCTTGTCCTGCTTCAGCCTCGTCGCCGTACACCTCACCGGAGCTGCTCCAACAAGGGAACCGTCCACACAGTGGAGTAGTACCCTCGGCGCCATTTCCAGAGGCCTTGGATCTTCTTCCCCACCTCCGACAGTCACACCAGCATTATCACCATCCTCCACGTCCAACCCAATGATGCGGTGGTCCAGAAGGCTATGCCAAAGAGGTTGTACACTCGTCGCATCACTTTGTTACTCTGCATTCATGTCAATCCCTCAGGGATCCTTTGCTATGGAACTACTATTCGTGCAAATCTGTTAGAAGGAGTGGAGCAAAGCAAAACTAGAGGATTTTTTCCTTTGGTGTCTCTTTAGAAGAAAAAACGTAGGAATTTTATTCACTTGGACGTCCTTTTCAAATTAATATGCATGAAGAACAAAACTAAATACATTATTGGCATAATAAGATTCTTATTTTTTTCATTTTCACGTGGTTTGACTTTAATTTGACCATGTTTCTCCATTCCTGTGTTCTTTCGATTCATGTGAACCAAACACCAAGGTTGACTGAAATCCTATGTTTCCAAATGCTCTATTTTGCACGTGCATTCCTATCCTATTCCTGTGTTTTTCCTATCCATGCGTTTATAGAATCCTCCAATTCTAAGGAGCCCTTACAGATTTACTACATTTTCAGATAGGCGTCAAAGAAAACTCTATGTGTTATGTCCTGCTCCTGTCGTGCCGTCATCCACCCCACCTGAGGTGCACCATCAACAGAAGCGTTCACTGCAGCAGAGATCCCCCCTATAGACTTTCTTTCGCCGCCTCAGATCATCTTCCCCGTTGCCGGCAGCCACGCCAACTGCATTACCATCATCGACTGAGCAGATGAACCTGAGGACTACACAGTTCCAGAAGAGAGGTCACAGTCTTTCGTGTTTGCTTACGTTATGCATCGGTTATTATTACCTGTTACTTTATCGTTCAAACTTGATTTTTGAAGTGCCCATGGGTCTCATATCGAGGCAGCAACAAATAGTATTTGTCTACTATCTTGTTCATCCGGGGTCTTCTATGTGGTTCATGTTGGGCGGGCAACAAACAATAGATGATCCATTGTCTATCTTTTTAAACTTAAGCTATAATCTACCAGCTATCATTAGTTTTGGATCCATCCACTCATTTGCTACTATCAGTCTTGATTTTTGCATGCACCCCTTAGGCGTTACAAAATCTAACTATTTTTTTAGTATGCATGTCAGATATTGTACACAATCGTACTGAACATGTGGAGAAAAAGAGAAGACCGTCGCATGGGAATATAATGTCATGCAGACGCCGCACCATGGTGGGCGAAGTGGGCCCCCCGCCCCTCCTACATTTCCAGATTGTATTCCAGAGGAAGATAACTGTCCAGATGGGGATTCAGAAGGAGCCGACCATGCCTGTTTACCACCTGAGGTGTTTGCTCTAACCTAGCATGCTGATGTTGGTCATATCACGCATATGGCGCCTTCCATTACTTACATTATACATCTTATATGTCATCAGCTTAGTTTAGATTTGCTTTGTGTGAATGCCACCTGTTTGGTTTCTATATCGTACTCCCACCATTCCTAAATATTTGTCTTTTTAGAGATTTCAACAAGTGACTACATACGGAACAAAATGAGTGAATCTACACTCAAAAATATGTCTATATACATCTGTATGTGGTAGTCCATTTGAAATCTCTAAAAAGACAAATATTTAGGAACGGAGGGAGTATATGGGAATTATGCAATGCCATCTTCTTTAGCCAGGCATCATATACGTGAATCATGCAATGCCATCCTGTTTAGCCAGTCATCGTATATGTGAACTGTATCGCGCCATATTTTTTTCCATAATGTATTCCATTTGTCAACAATGTTTACACATTCATCTACTCTTCCTGTGCATCAGCCATTTGAGTCGGTCATGGGAAAATCTGGAGTGAAAACAAGGTCTTCTGAGCAGTCAGTGCTACTTGTCGATGCAGATTTCTTGCTGGTTACAGGTAGCTCCTCAAAGAAGGATTCAGAGACAGATGACCAGTCGTATTCCCCACCCCCGAGGTGCATGCTCTAACTTGGCTGGGTGATATTGCTCATATCATGCATATGGTGTCTTGCATTGCCATGCCATCTGCTTAGATTAGACATGCTTTGTGTGAATGCCTCCTGTTTGCTTTCTATATCGGATATGTGAATTATGCAATGCCATGTTTTTCAGCCAGTTATCATATATGTGAATTATGCACCGCCATGGAGCCATGCATCATATATGTGAATTATCCCATGCCATCTTTTTTTCATTACGTATTCTATTTGTCGACAATCTGTGTATATTGAACTACTCTTCATGTGCATTAGCCATTTGAGCCGGTTATGGAAAAATCTAGAGTGAAAACAAGGTCTTCAGAGCAGGCAATGGTACCTGTTGAAGCATATATCTCCATGGTTACAGGGAGCTCCTCAGAGGAGGATTTAGAGACAGATGACCAGTCCTATATCCCACCTGAGGTGTATGCTCTAAGTTGCAATGTTTATATTTCTCATATGATGCATATGGTGTCTTGCATTGCTTAGTTTAGACATCATATGCACAATATTGAATTCCATCTTCTTAGTTTAGAGATCATACATGCGATTGCCAGCTGCTTAGCATATGAATCAATTTTATCATGCCATCTTGTATACTTAGACAACATGTATGTGAATTATTTCATCCCAACCTATTTTAGAAAGACATCATATAGTTTTGTCATGTCATCCTGTTTAGGTACTCATCATATGTTGAATTATGCCATTATATCCTGTTAAGTTATCCATCATATATTTGAAACTGTGTCATGCTATCCTGTTTAGTTAGGCATCATATATGTGAAATTGTGTCATGCTATCCTGTTTGGTTAGACAACATATATGTGAATTACCACATGTGTCTATCATACAATGTCTCTACGTTCAATTTCTTTTCTTGTTTACCAGCCATTTGAATTGGAGGGGGTGATGGTAGTATCTGAGGGAGCAAAAACCCGTTCTAAGCAAAAGACAGTGCTACCCGTCGATATAGATTGCACACTTACACCGTTGGGCAAAGAACCAGCTACAACCGATCTAACCGCAACCCCGGCCTAGCGGGATAGTAACCCACTTCTAGTTGACAAAGCACCATGTCCACCATAGAGTACCCCCACATGAGCAGTTTGTAAAGCCACTGCAGTGCCCAAAGCACGAAGACCACCACAGCTAACCCAAACTACACGTTTAAAGCAGAAGAGCAACTATTCTCAGGTCAGATTCCGTAGCTATGGTCCATATTCCTTTGCTGTTGCATCACTACATTTACTCATACCAACTACATTCGAATTTGAAGGATCCAATTGAAACTCCAATGGCGCAACAGGTATGTTTTAAACCTATTTCTTTAACTGGATTGCTGTTCCAACTTCTTGCTCTATGTTGATTTCAGTTTAAGTTGTATAAACAGTTATGTTGTCATGTGATGCACATTACAAGTGCTCCCAATGCTGTGTAGTTTCTCACACTTATATTCTGTCCATGCTACTGTGTCTTAAAAAAATATGAGTTGAACCGTGTCTCTATCTTGATTAGGCACCATAAACTAGAATGATATGGACAATACAGTGACCATAGTACATAGATATATGTTTGTTTTATGCTGTTATCTGGTCCACCTTACTACTGAACCGGTTTACCAAAATGAGTTTCGTATGCTACAAGCTAAACCTTTGATGTGTCTGCTTGTTTATCTTGTAGTATGCAAACAGAATATTGGAGAAGAGCACCCCACTATCCAATGGTAGAGAAATTAATGCAGATAAGGTTCAAGATAGTGAGACAACCCTGTTGGTCTCCAAGAAAGGTGATAAAAATGATCTTGTAGACAGTGAGAAAACCCCACAGTCCTGCGTTGATGTAGTGTTAGAGTTACCGGCTAGTACCGCTGGCACAAGCTCTTTGAACGATCTGCCTGAATCACTTTGGCTTCTTCAGTCTCAGCTACAAGCTAAAAGGCATCAGTCAGCTGTGCTGCAACAAGAAGACGAAGGACTGAGGAAGTCCTTGCAGAATTCAGATGCGTACTTTCTTGTGCAACAACAAGCGCTGGAGGATTTAAGCGCCAAACAACAGAAAGTTAATAAGCTTGCTAAGCATCTTGTCAGCATTATGGGTACCTAGGATATTGTTTCTTGAGCTCTTCTGAAGTGGTTTCAGTTCTGGACTTGTTTTGCTGCGGTGTTTATATGCTGCTTTGTTCCCTATATTTGCACTGGTGGCGAACTTTGATGCCCAGTGGATGTAATATGTGTAATATCCATGATAGCCTAGCATAAGTTGCTTGCTCATTTATTTCCTTGTTGTCTTGTTTATTTGTTTGCTTGTAGTCAGTGTAGTTCTTTTCCGCGGTTTGCTAGTGGCTGCAATAACCTATTTTTTAAAACTAGGCCACAATAACCATGGGCTAATATTTACTGTAGTGACACTTGGCCTCCTACGGGCTGTAGAAACAGTGGGCCTTCTGCGGGCCGTAGAAATAGTGGGCCTTCTATGGGCCGTAAAAACATTGGGCCTTCTACGGGTTGTAGAAACAATTGGCCTTCTACGGGCCGTATCATCAATGGGCCTTATACAGGCCGTATGATCGATTGGCCAAACATGGGCCAATAACAGACCCCATTATGGCCGTAAACGGGCTAGAGATGGAATCGTCCATTCATGGGCCGACCATAACGGGCCATCGTTAATAGGCCGTATTTGATGACGCCATGAAAACGGCCCAATGAATTAACGGACGACAAACGGGCTGAATTTGGCCCACAAGCAGAAAATGAAAGTAATGGGTAGTAAGTAAACGAATGCTGGAAATGAGCCCAAGAATTAATGGGCTCTGAGAAGGCCGAAAGATAACATGGACTGGAAATGGCCCAACGGAATAACGGGCCGTTAAAGGGTATAAACTGATACACTGTTCATTACGGGCCAGTTTCACCACGGGCCGTTAATGGGTGTAAATTGATACACTGTTCATTACGGGCCAGCTTCACCACGGGCCGTTAATGGGCCAAGATTTACAAAGGGCCTCATATGGGCCGAAAAGACGTCATGGGCCATACATGGGCCAGAAGTGAAAATGGGTTGGAATGATATTGGATGGCCCAGATGACGCTACTGGGCCTAATTCGGATAGGGCGTAACGGGCCTTGTGTTAGCGGGCTCTAAATGGGCTATATGTGAATATGTCGTTAACAGGCTTTCCATGGGTCGGCCTGCCACCTTTTGACCAATTCAAACAGGCCGACCTTTTAACAGGAATGGGCCTCTGTTGGTCCGTGCCACGTACCGACGTATCATAGGTGCCTTTTGTCCAATGAGTGGATGGCATCTGTCCCAACGATGAGCCGACACGTGTTTCCTCCAGCCAATGATGATTTTACACGTGGAAAATCCCCATTGGTCGGGGCTGTTAATGGGTTATCGGATCCAAAACCCGACCCGATAGTGTAACGTCGTTCCGTTACGGTGGATGCCACGTGTCGGTCACCCTTGATGAAAGCACTTCCGTGATGATAATTTTGGTAATGTCATGGAACACTTCTACGACAGCAGAGGTATGACTATCTTGATTTTGTCATGAAATCTTCATGGATGTACATGCATGACAAAAAATGCGACCTACTGTCACAAACACGTATCATCACGGAAGTGTAATTTTTTGTAGTGTTAGTATGAGCGGACCATGTGCGATGTCTATTACTCCCGCCCTGCTTCAATCCATTGATTCAAATTTTCAGTAGCCCCGACATTTTACTCCCGCCTCTGCATCCCTCGCAATCTCAAAAATATTTCCTCGCCCTTGATTCAAATTTTCGGCACCCCCGCCATGTTACTCATCCCTCGCAATCAAAAATATCTGCTCGCCCTTGATTCAAAGTTTCAATTTCCCCCGTCATTTTACTCCCGCCTCTGCATCCCTTGCAATCTCAAAAATATCTGCTTGCCCTTGATCCAAATTTTCAGTAGCCCCACCTTGTTACTCTCGCCTAGTAAAATTTTCAGTTGCCGTGGTATTTCCTCAAACACCTCCCCCCTCCACACACACCACACACTCCACAAAACCTCCGCTCACAAAGACACACACCACCCCTCCCTCGCTTGAAACCATTCGTAGGTCGCCGCCATCGCCGCCGCCGTTGCCTCCATCCTCAATGTCTGCCTGCATGCCTGGGAGCTTGAGGAGCCAATGGCCAAAAGGAGGTTTACCACGGCCTCTTCGCCCGATGCCGGCGAGGTGGCCGTCGAGGTGTCCCCGTCGTCCTATGCGGGCTCTTTACCGATCTGTTGTTGCCGGTCGCCCAATATGCCTGCCGTGCGCCCCTACGCCAGTTCAATGACTTCCCCGTCCTCCCCCAGGCCCGACCGCCGATGAGCTCCTACCTCGGGGTCCGCCAGCACCGGTGGGGGACGTGGGTCGCCGAGATTACAGATCAGGAGACCCACACACATCGGTGCCTCGATAGCTTCCACAGGGCCGAGCTCGCGGCCATGGAGTACGACCGCTGGCAGGTCCGCTACCATGGCGTGGCGGCTAGGGTCAATTTCCCCTTCGGCACACGTCCGGTCGACCTCGTTTCACCTGTCACATCCTAGTTAGCCATGCATTAGAGTGTTGCATCATGTTCACTCTTTCATCAGAAACCTGAAATGGGGATGACAGAACCCTCAGCCCCCTCTGAAACCAACTAGGGTCACTAAAAATAATTTTCAATGAACCTGAAATGCCCTTCTAAAATGCCCATCATTTTTGTCTTGGTTCAGAACCTCTGCCAAAAATGGTGCACATTTTTCTAGGCCAGCTTAGGGTTTTTGAATTAAATCATAAATATTTGAATTTGGGCATTTAAAATTATATAAAATATTTAAATGCTCAAATAACTCCAAACTAAAATGTTTCATGTTGGAAATAATCCAACTATGGACCAGGAGTAGTTTGGTGATTTTTGGAGTTGCCTAGGTATTTTATTTAATTCAACAAAGTTGCAGAAGTATTAAAAAAAGAAAAACAGAAAACAGAAGGAATGAAAAAGGCTTACCTGTCGCCCAGCACCCGGCCCACCTGCCGGCCCAACCCAGCACCGCGCCAGCGAGCTGCTTGCCGGCCAGGCAGGCAGGCAGGTGCTCGACGGCGAGCACCGCATGGGTGCCACGCACCTGCTCGCCGCCTCGCCGCCTCCCTCGCCCGGCTAACGCCGTGAATCGGTCTCTCTCTCTTCCCCGAACCCCCCAGACACCCCCTCTCCTCTCCAGCTCCTCCCCCTCGCACGCCCCAGCCATGGCCGACGCCATCGCCGCCACCCCCTCGCCGTAGCCACGCCCTCCGTCCACCCCACGCCGTGCCACCGTGTCCAGGAGCTCCGCCGCCGTCCACTTCATCGAGCTAGCCGAGCCCCGTGTGCTCGTGCGGCCCGAGACCACCGCACCGACCTCGCCCGAGCTCGCCGTCGCCGGAGATCCCCTTCAACGCCGTCGCCGCCCCAGCTCGTCCCCGACCCCGCCGGTGGCCTCTATGGGAGCGATGTGAGCCTAGCTACTCCTCCGACCCTCCCTCTCTCATTCCCGAGCCGTGTAGCCACCGCACGAGGATCACACGCCCGCACCGCCGCGGATCTCGTCGCCGACGTGCTTCCGGCCACCCTCCGGCCACAAGCTGGTGTCCATCTTACTCACCGAGTTCCGCAGCACCTAGCTAGCCACTTCCCGAGCCTCACCGACCCCTCTAGCGCCAAGTTCATCTTTGGCCGAACCCCGGTGGCCGCCAAAGTCGTCGCCGGCGCCAACTCCGGCCACCCCGACCCCAACGGACTCCACCAAGAGCTGCGGCTTGTCCTCAGCTCCACTCCGGTGGTCTCCGCGACCCATTTGGTGGCCGAAACGGCCAAAACCACTCTCGCCGCCGCGTCGGGCTCGCCGGCGGCTAAACGCCGGCGCCGCTGGCATTGACTTTGACCACGGGTGGGCCCTGGTTGACTCCCCTGAGTCGATGACAGGTGGGGCCCAGCCCTGTTAATTAAACAGGTTTAGTTTTAATTAAACTTTAATTAAAATAATCACCCTGACATGCGGGACCCACTGTCAGGTTTGACCCTGACGTGTTCCGTTAACCTGCTGACGTCACACTGACGTCAGGCTGGCGCAATAATGATTTTCTGGAATTATTCTAATATAAGAAATTCCAGAATATAATTTAAACTTCAAAAATTCATAACTTTTATTCTGTAACTCCAAATCAGACAAATTATATATGAAAAATGATCAGAAAAATCCAATCTATCCATCTGTACTATTTTCATGCATGACTAAACAAGTTAACTTGATGTTTAATGCAGAACAAGGAAACGCACTTTAAAAGGCCATGTTTGAGTTTGAAATTTGAATCTTTGATTCAAATTGGTTCAAACCCTTCTGGTTTTAGTTGCATTAGCCCAACACACTCATATTGCCATGTTTCATGCATGCATCATATTGTTGCACATTGTTTGGTGATGGTTGTGTATCGGTGTCCCTTGCGACAGGTTCTGTCTCCGAGGAGTATCGTGATTACCCTAACGAAGAACCGTATCAGTGCATCGAACCATCAGGCAAGCAACCAACCATTTGATCATATCGATACAATCCCATGTTCTCGCTCCTGCTCTCTTTTACTGCATTAAGACAACGCGTTTCAAACTGCTGTGTGTTACGGTAGTTGAACCCATTCCTCTGCATGACCTGTCATTGCCACAGTAACTAGATGAAACCCACTAGCATGTGTAGGAGTTGATTGAGCCATATGTATGTGTTGTTCCTACCTTGCTATGCCTGCTATGCTTAGAGTCGTGTCAGGTCTGGTTCATCTGGGTGATGGGCTAGAGTGAAATGATTATGTCGGTAATGAGAGTGGTGTGGTGAACACGATTTGATAAAGGTATCGATGAGAGGCCATGTAGGAGTACATGGTGGGTTGTTTCATTGAAGCCGACCTTAAGCACTGAGATCTGTATGTGTGATTTAAGAATCAGCTACTACCATGCATTGGGCCCGAAACCAATGGACCCTCTCGGCTTCTTATTCACCCTAGTTCTCCGTCCAGGAGTTGCAAGTAGTTTCTGGTGTTTGTAGCCTACTGGAGGCCGTGGACAGCGCTGACCGTAGGGGTGGGCTGTGATGCGGCAGGTACGTGGCCGGGTGTACCGAATACCCGTTAGGTATCTCGGGAACCCTGTTCACATCGTTCGGGGCCATATGGGAAACCTCGGCCGGACTCCCTGCGGATGGAACCTGGATAGGCGATAAACCTGGACTGGAGGCTTAGGTGATTAGGTAGGTCGTGGCCGACACCCACGTTGGGCTTCCGCTTGAAGGTTGCCGAGTACATGTCGTGTAAACGACGGTAAGAGGTGAGAGGGTGTATGAAGAAGTACACCCCTGCAGGGTTAACATGATCTATTCGAATAGCCGCGTCCGCGGTAAAGGACTACTTGGTTGCCTATACAGTTCATAGACAAGTAAATGGAAACTACTAAAAGCCTCAAGATAAGTGTGAGTGCCGAGGATGGCTCTTCCGTAGGAAGACGGAGGCGGATCCTCGGTAGTGTATTGAAGTGGTGAGTAGTGGACTCGTGTACGCAAAACCATTTCAAGTTGGAGTCTCGTAGGATAGTCTAGCCAAGAGTCAAAGCTGGCTTGCTGCAACAACTCCACCAACCCTTCTTGATAATATGCATGTATGTAGGATCTGATGTAAGTCTTGCTGAGTACCTTTGTACTCATGTTGCTATAATTTACATTTTTACAGAAGACGCTGCAACCCCTTCTGATGGGTTCTACGTAGACGTTGACATCAACGAGTAGGCTAAAGGCCCAGGTGGTGATCCTGAGTTTGTGAAGGACCATGTAGTATAGCTAGGCTTTCCAAGCCTCTTTTGTTTTACTAGTTGTCTGTACTCAGACAAGTTACTTCCGCTGCTGGTTTGTATGACTGTATGACTTGAATGCTGGGTCGTGAGACCCGTACCTTTGTGTATGTTATGTATGGCTCCCTGAGCCTTAAATAAAGTACTTGTGTCGTAGAGTCATGTTGTGATGCTTCGTTGTATTTGCACATATCGAGCATATTGTGTGTATGATTGAAATGCTTGGTATGTGTGGGATCTGACTATCTAGTTGTTTATCTTTAGTAGCCTCTCTTACCGGGAAATGTCTTCTAGTGTTACCGCTGAGCCATGGTAGCTTGCTACTGCTCTGGAACACTTAGGCTGGCCGGCATGTGTCCTTCTTCGTTCCTGTGTCTGTCCCTTCGGGGAAATGTCAAGCATTGAGTACCGGAGTCCTGTTAGCCCGCTACAGCCTGGTTTACCGGAGTCCGGACCCACTTGCTGTTGACCGACACGTTCGAAGCTGGGTCATGGATGCCTGTCCCTGTAAGTCTGTGCCACTTTGGGTTTACGACTAGTCATGTCAGCCCGGGCTCCTTATCATATGGATGCTAGCGACACTATCATATACGTGAGCCAAAAGGCGCAAACGGTCCCGGGCAAAGGTAAGGCGGCACCCGTGGGGATACCGTGCGTGAGGCCGCAAAGTGATATGAGGTGTTACCGGCTAGATCGATGTGACATCGAGTCGGGGTCCTGACAGCGTTGGCATCAGAGTCGGACTGCCTGTAGGTTCTCCAAGCCAAACTGGTCGATGTTGAGTCTAGAAATTCTTTAGTTATATATAGGGGAATTGTTTGTGGGTTGGAACGTAAGTTTCTTTTTACTCCTTTATCTAATGACATTCTGATCTGAGTCAGTCTATTCTTCCACCGGGGGTTAAGGAATTAGGATCTATTCTCTCTATCAGGATCACGTGTTACTAATCAGTAGTACCTTATAAGTTTGATGAATACAAGCCTAGTTCAATTCTACTACCACGTTATGATGTTAGGATGGTTTCAGAACTTTGATATGATGATGTTGAGTGTGTATGAAATCCTTTGTCAAATGTCTCAAAATCCTTCCTGAGCATTTACAGCTGTTATGCTGCCGAAATTTTGCTAGAAATTCTAATGCCTTCGCATTATGATTGTGCTTTCAGATGGCCACTCGCGACCTCAATCAAGTGGTTCGCCTGACCCGATGCCTAGATGTACCCGGCCATACTGCCATGTTGGTCAGGGTAATGACTGAGGATGGATACCGTTGGTATCCTGAGTACACGGTCGAAGAGCAATTCCGAGACTTTAATCAAAGCCAGTATCTCTGCACTGTCAGGATATTTCCATCTTATCCTGGGTCCACCGAGCCCCTTCACTGCTCCTATGGACTCGGGGTTACTATTGAGATGGCTGTGCAGGACGCCGCCTACTCTATGATGACCATCATGCGAGTCAGATCTGGACTATATCGGGACTCTGATTTCCGGTATATGCCAGGATCACTTCCGGGAGCACAAGGGTATCTTCAGGCTATCTATGCTGACCCCACTCAGGAGGATTCACGGACTCGCACCACTGCTGAGATGCTCGAGGATAAGGACCGTGAAAATCGGGCCTTGAGGTTAGAGCTCTTCAATACCCGTGCTGACCACTGGGCCACATTGAGACGGTTTGCACCGGCGGTGCAAGCTGGATATTCGGATATGCGCGATCTCTATCCTGTGAGATCTGCTCTGCCAGACGTGATGGGTTGGCGTGATGTAGGAGGCATCACCCCACCTCGCGGTACCCGCAGGCCACCGTCTGTTGGTCCAAGACCTCATCCTAGCCCCTATGGTCCACAAGCTCCGCGAGATCGTCTGTTTCCGGATGATCATGTTGAGCTTCCAGGCTATGGAGGTGACTTTTACGAGGACTACTACGGATCGGTCTGAGTTAGTGGTAGTATCACTAGTTCACACTATCTGTGTCGACTATCATCCCGCATGAATCGTGGGATATGACCTAGTTTGTACTCTTTCCGGAGGTGTAGAAAAATAATGTATAGGAGCTTGGGATGCCTCTGATGAGATGTAATCCTCTTTTCACCGTAATAGTACTTTGTTTGATCTTGTACTAAACCTTGTATGGTGTGTATGACGATGGAATAAAGAAGCAGTTTCTGTATCTACCATGTCATATGGATGATCATCTTGCATTTCGAGTTATTCCTTACATTTTGTATCCTATGTCGGAATTTTATCATCCTGACTAAATCATTGTCTTGTTTACCTAGGATGGTCAACACGCGCACTAACCCTGCTCCTCAAGAGCAGGCCGAAGGCAGTGAAGTCAGGGATGCAAATCTGCCTCATCCTCCTTCCCTAGCCGAGGTTATGATGGAAGCTGAGAGAAACAAGCGGGAGACCAACCGTTTGTTGGAGCGTATTGAACAGAACACAACACACCATCAGAGGACTAACGTGGTGTCACTTAGTGATTTTATCAAATTACATCCACCCACGTTCCACCACTCCGTCGAGCCTCTCGACGCTGATGACTGGCTTCGCGGTATTTCTCACAAACTGCGTTCTGCGCTAGTAGCTGAGGCTGACAAGGTCACCTTTGCTGCATATCATCTTGAGGGCCCCGCCAGTCTATGGTGGGAGAATTATGGAGCTATGCGCCCAGCGGGCCATGTCACTACTTGGGCTGAATTCAGCGAGGCTTTCCGTGAACATCACATTCCGGAGGGTCTCATGGACCGTAAGCGTGAGGAATTTTGCAGTTTCACTCAAGGCCGACTCTCTGTGGATGCTTACAGCAGGGAGTTCGGTAACCTCGCACGATATGCAACTGAGGAAGTTTCTACTGATGCCAAGAAGCAAGCAAGGTTCCGTAAGGGACTTAGTCCTGAGCTTCGCTGTCACATCCCCAGCTGCTGGTAGTGCTCTAGGCTAGCTTCATGTGTGCATCATGTCTAAATTTCTGAAACTTGAATTGAGGATTGTTGAAACCTCAAAATCTAATTAAAAGAAGGGCAAGCACCCTTTAAATTGCATTCTGTGAATCCAAAATGCCCTAAAAATAGTTTTGTGAATTTTGGCAAGAGTTATATATCAAACCAAAATTCTGGAATATTTTTAAGGAATTATTTGGTCTCTGAATTTAAATCAATAACCTATTTGAATTTGGGGATATATTCATAATATATAATGAATATATTTTCAAATGCTTTGAAATGTTTTATGTACTTTTGGAATAGTCCAGAGAGGTAACATAAAATATTTTAGAATGTTTTGGCACTGTATGAAATTATTTTGAATTTGAAAACAGTGGCAAAATAAAATAAAAAGGGAAACAGAACAGAAAAATTAAAAGGAACAGTACTCACCTAGTCCACTTACCTGGTGGCCCAACAGGACCGGCCCAGCTCAGCCCAGCCCACCTCTTCCTCTCTCCTACTGTCTTCAACCTCCTGCCAGTGGGCAGGAGGGCGTGTGGCCGCCGTGCGCGCACACGCGCCTCGGCCACCTCCTTCTTGCCGCTCCCCCTCGACGCCCTGGCCTTCTCTGGTGGTGCCACGCATCTCCCTGCCTCTCTCCCTCACTCTTCTTCGCTCCTCCCCCTCCTCTGTTCTCCCCACCGAGAGCCGCCGCCGCCGCCGCTCGCAACCACCGCAACCACAGCCACTCCCTCGCTCCCTCTCTGCGTACCCGAGCTCCGCCACGACCCCGTGGAGCAACACACTCGATGCACGCGACCAGAAGAGGCCCCAGCCGACCGGAGCATCGTCGTCTTCACCTCCGGTGCCCGGAGATCGACTCCACCGATTCGGCGCGTCCAGAGCTTCCCCGACTTCGTCGTCTCCTCCGCTAGCCCCTCCGTGAGCTCTCCTACGTTTCCCCTCTCTCCCTGTTGGTTTCCCGTGCAGTAGCCATGGTAGTCACCGTACCGAGCGCCGCCGTCCGCCATGGACGCCGGGCATGGCACTGATGTGCTGTTGCGGCCAGTCCGACGAGCCTAGCATGCTCCTAGCTGCCCCAGGAGTCCGCATAGCCCCTCAGCCAGCCCCCTAGCGCTCCGTAACCTCGCTCCGCCCAAACCCGAGCTCCGGCAGCCGCCGCGGCCTCCACTCCGGCGAGCTCCGGCCACCCCGCGCCTCCCGCATGCCTCCTTTGGATGCGCGCAAGCAAGGGCAACCCTCTGGTGCCCTTGGCTTCGCCCAAAACCGCTCGCAGCGCCACTCCGGCGAGCTCCCGCCACAGTTTTGGTCGTCGCCGGCCGAACTCCGGCGAAGTCGACGTGTCACTTAATTAGCGCTAATGACCCCACTAACCAACCCACCTAGCTCACTGACACCTGGGCCCCACGCTCTAAATAATCTATGTTTTATTTCTGTTTAGATTAGTTAATAAACACACGGGACCCACCAGTCAGAGTTGACCCTGCTGACGTGGCCGTTGACCTGGCCCACCTGTCAGCGAGCTAAACAGCCCTGGGTCACTGACCAGTGGATCCCACTGGTCAGGTTTGACCTGGACCCACCTAGGTGACCTGCTGACATCAGCATGACCTAGTGCTGACGCAATAAACCATTTTCTGGATTTATTATAATTCAGGAAATTCCAGAAAATTGTATAAACTTCTAAAATTCATAGAAATTCAACCGTAACTCCAAATTAAATAATTTATATATGAAAAATTATCAGAAAAATTCAAGGAATCCATCTGTACCATTTTCATGCATGTTAGAACAACTTATAGCTGCTGTTTAGCAAAAATCATATAAAGGGCATTTAAATATCCACATATGGAGTTTGAATTTGAATCTTGGATTCAAACCAACTTCATTTAATCTGGTTTTAGTTGCATTAGCTCAAAACACATTCATTTTGCCATGTCATGATCATGCATCATATTGTGCATTGCATTGATTGAGTTCCCTTCTGTGTTGCCGGTATTTGTCCCTCTCGATAGACGTGATACCGATGATGTGATCGTTGACACTGATGAAGACTCAATGTTATCTTCAGAAGTGCCAGGCAAGCAAAACCCCCTTGTTCATTCCGATAAAATCCCACTCTCTCGCTCCTGCTCTCTTTTACTGCATTGGGACAACAACGACATATTTGTTACTTGCTGCGGTAGTTGAACCCCTTTATCCTCTGCATGACCTGGCATTGCCACAGTAAATAGATGAAACCCACTAGCATGAGTAGGAGTTGTTTGAGCCCTATTGTGCCTACTCATTCATGTTTGTTTGTCATGCCTGCTACTGCTTAGAGTTGAGTCAGGTCTGATTCATCGGGGATGAATCAGAGGCGTGTGAACATGTCCTACTGTGTGTGAGCTAAGTGTGTGAACACGATTTGGTAAAGGTAGCGGTGAGAGGCCATGTAGGAGTACATGGTGGGTTGTCTCATTGCAGCCGTCCTCAGGAACTGAGTTCTGTGTTTGTGATCCATGATTCAGCTACTACCACGCATTGGGCCCGAAACCAATGGACCCTCTCGGCTTCTTGATCACCCTTGTCCTCTGTCCAGGAGTTGCAAGTAGTTTCTGGTGTTTGTAGTATGCTGGAGGCCGTGCGCAGCGCTGACCGTAGGGGTGGGCTGTGATGCGGTAGGCACGTGGCCGGGTAAACCGGGCGCCCGTTTGGTGTCACGGAACCCTGTTCACATCGTTTGGGGCTGTGAGCGAAACTCCGGCCGGATCTCCTCATGGATGGAACCCGAATAGGAGATAAACCTGGACTAGAGACTTGAGTATTTAGGCAGGCCGTGGCCGACACCCACGTTGGGCTTCCGCTTGAAGGTTGCCGAGTACATGTCGTGTAAACGGCGGTAAGTGGTGAGAGCGTGTGTGAAGAAGTACACCCCTGCAGGGCTAATATGATCTATTCGAATAGCCGTGTCCGCGGAAAAGGACTTCTGGGTTGCTTATATCAGTTCATAGACAAGTGAAAGTGGATACTCTAAAATACGCAAGATAAGCGTGAGTGCTATGGATGGCGTTCTCGTAGGGAGACGGGAGCGGATCCATAGTGGTGTATTGATATGGTGAATATGTGGACTCGTGTGCGCCACCTCAAAAGAGTTACATTGCAGTCGTAGTTCAGGATAGCCACCGAGTCAAAGCTGGCTTGCTGCAGTTAAACCCCACCATCCCTTTGTTGATAATGATGCATATGTAGATAGTTCTGATGTAAGTCTTGCTGGGTACATTTGTACTCACGTTTGCCTATTTTATGTTTTTGCAGAGAGACTTCGGTCTCACTAGTAGTTTCGCGTGGACTTCGACGTTTAGCTTGATACCTCAGCTACGATCTTGTGCCCTCGGCAGGATCTGATAGATAGTCAGGCTTCTCAGCCTTTTTCAGTTATAGATGTCTGTACTCAGACATGATAGCTTTCGCTTGTGCTTTGACTTGTATGCTCTGATTGTTGGGTCATGAGACCCATGTTTGTAATGTCTCGCTCCTCGGAGCCTATTGAATAAACTATTTGAGTCGTAGAGTCATTTTGTGATGCCATGTTGTATTGCACATATCGAGCATATTGTGTGTATGTTATTGAAATGCTTGGTATGTGTGGGATCTGACTACCTAGTTGTTTATCCTTGGTAGCCTCTCTTACAGGGAAATGTCTCCTAGTGTTTCCACCGAGCCATGGTAGCTTGCTACTGCTCCGGGACACTTAGGCTGGCCGGCATGTGTCCTTCTTCGTTCCTGTGTCTGTCCCTTCGGGGAAATGTCACGCGATGAATACCGGAGTCCTGTTAGCTCGCTACAGCCCGGTTCACCGGAGTCCTGCTAGCCCAGTGCTACAGCCTGGATTCACTCGCTGATGACCGACCCGTTCGATGCTGGGTCATGGATGCCTGTCCCTGTAAGTCTGTGCCACTTTGGGTTTACAACTAGCCATGTCAGCCCGGGCTCCTTATCATATGGATGCTAGCGACACTGTCATATACGTGTGCCAAAAGGCGCAAACGGTCCCGGGCTAAGGTAAGGCGACACCCGTGGGAATACCGTGCGTGAGGCCGCAAAGTGATATGAGGTGTTACATGCTCGATCGATGTGGCATTGAGTCGGGGTCCTGACAGCGTTGGTATCAGAGCTTGACTGCCTGTAGGATTACCAAGCCAAACTGGTCGAAGTTGAGTCTAGAAATTCTTAGTTATATGTAGGGGAATTGATTGTGGGATGGAACGTAAGGCTCTTTTTACTCCTTATACCTCATGCCCTTCTGATCTGAGTCATCTTATCTTTCCTACGGGGTTAAGGAACTAGGTCTTCTCATCTATCTATCAGGATCATGTGTTACTAATCCGTAGATTTATAAATTGTTGGATTTAAGCTTGAGTTCAGTTTCTACTACTTCTGTATGTTAATTGTTGATCTCGAAACCTTGATATTGTGCTTCTGAGTGGTTATGCCACCAATTTTGTGAATGTCTCAAATCTTTTTTGAGCATTTACAGCCGTTATGCTGTCCGAGTCATTCCAGGTTTCTAAATAGTCTGATGCATTTGCAAAATCCTTTTCCTCTGGTTTCGATGCTCCTTTATGCCAGCTCAATCACACTAATTGTTGAGTTGAGGTATTCTATTGCCTTGACATTATGTTGGAGTTACTATTATGGCCCTAGGTGTTTAGGGAGTCACCTAGTAATCTAGCAATGTTTTGTGATCCCAGTGTGATGATTCTGGCTTTTATTCTCGGAAGCATCTCGTGATGCTACTTAGTAATAGGTATTCTATTCCTGGGTTCTTAAACCCGATATTCACCCTACTTACATCATGTTGATAGTGTTGCTAGTTCCTTTAGTATATTAGTAACCTTTGCGATAGTCCTCGAGGTCCGTGGTATATCGTTCTTCCAAATACCATGAACCATTATGGCAGAAGTTTGTTGGATCAAAAGATCACAACAGGCCCTCTATGAGTTCTCCATGCTACATTGTGACTCTGCCAGCTCAACCTTTCTGCATGGGTTATCCGGAAGAATTATGTTGAACTTTGTTCGGCATACCAACCCATGTATCCACAACTCAGAAAGTTATATGTTCCTTTGAGTTGTCCCTCTTTAGTTGTCTACTGACCTTCGTCTATCAATTGATAGTCAAGAGTATGCGTGCGTTCGTTTATCGATGCCTATTACTCTTGTGGTCCGTCAAGCCATTCTATCGCGGAATGACTAGGAGAAACAAACTCCAGTACCTCATCCATATCTAGGATTGGGTCAAAGTAGTTGTACTCTGCAGATCAAGTTGCTAACCCAACTTTTGTTCTGTTCTACCTTGGAGTATTACCATCTTTATATCAAGAATTTCATGAGAATTACACCACCTTTTGTGAATTCTTGACATAGTGATACTTCTCGCCATCCTTTTTCATTCCTCGATTCCGTGTTGTTGCAGCCGGAGTGCCGACCAGTGAATCATGATGTGTGAACTCAATACTCCTAGCAACCCCATTGCTTGGTAGTTAATGGACAATAATCTTATTCTTAGTATGTTGGTTATTGAATCACCATTCTAAGATTGATCGTGCTACCTAGTCCTTATTTTGGTGCACCCTTCGATTGATGAGTTAGGATCTTGTCAAGTCCTCACTCATTTGATCATATCGTCTTGCCCTGAAAGGCAAGATTGTTCTCGAGCTTAGTAACATACCGGTGGTTCGTGATTTTCCGAATATCTTCTCGGAAGTATTACCAGGTTGTTCCCTGACTGTTATGTTGAGCTCGTGATCAAGTTGGTTTCTTGTGAACCACCTTTTCTCCAAAAATCTGTGTTGGATATCCCGGAGCTAGTTGGTTAAGCTAGACAACAACTTGGAGAGTTGGAGGATAAAAGCTTGCCTGACTTAGTTCGTTCCAAAGGGATAATCTTGTGTAGTGTGTGTTGAAGAAAGATGATATCTTCATCGATTGGTCCCTGTGATCAGTTGCTGGACCTATTGTCTTATCAATCCTTTGATTTGAGTATGGGCTATCGTCAAATCAAATCAGTACCAATCATGCTCGTAATGTTGTCTTATTCGTGGTTGATCCCTCGAGCATACACCATTACATCTTTGGTCTGACCAATGCTATCACCGTGTTCACTTAACTATGGAATTCCTTTTAAAAGGAAACCTAGATGAATTGTTGTTGAGCCCATTGACAACATCCTTATCTCCTCCATGGTCTTGTTGGACAACAAGTTAGTGTTGGAAACTTTTGAAGCATTTTCTTCATGCTAGCTCATGAAGTATTTGTTTGATGAAAGGAGTGACTTCCTCTTATACACGTGCATTTGGTGAAAGTTGCCGCCGTGAATTTGAGGAAGTTAGTTTTGCTTCCTCTGGAATTATCCCCAGTCAGTCATGCATATGTGCGAAGTATTCTATGGTTTGGAGACTTGCAACCTTCATTCCATATGTGTTCCGAGCACACCAAGCCACTGATTGATTTGTTCAAGGAGAAGAAGTTTCTTCTTAAGAGCATGCCTTATGCAAGGACTTCAATATCCTCGATTATGGTTCCCCACCTGAACTCGGTAGTGTTTTGTTGTAAGACTACCATGTGATAATGTTTTGTCTAGGACAACGTGTTCACGTGTTTGTAGCAGAACCAACTCATGTTTTGGAGCTTGCTATCGTAGTTCATCTCCCGAGAATCCCGCAACGTCATCTCGTCGATTTGTGTTGCAAACTTTCATTTTTCTTCCTAGACTCGATGAGTCTGGAATATCCTGACACCAACCAGATCTGAATCTCAGGCAGATATGATGGTTGGAACATTTCCCAAGAACTATAATATTGGTCCCTCGATAACCGGTAAGGTGGATGTCGTGGCCAACACACCCAGCCGAAAGACCTATTATTGTAGTATCTTGATTGAAGAAGTTGGCCACCTTCCCATAAGGATTTCGTAGGATTTACCTCCATAACTGTTCCTTATGGATTCTATTGCTCCCGAAGTCCGACCTTTTACTTGATGTTCTAGTTATCAAACCATATCTATGAATGGGTTATACTAGCACATCAAGGAGAACATTAGAAGCGGAGTGCTAAATGTCTCTCGGTCGATCATCCAGATTTTATTTGCTTGGCCTCGCTAAGGTGAAATCTGAGAAAGTGTTATCCTCCTTCGCATCTGCATCGTCCATCGCTATTCATCATGGTAGTATGTTGTGTTGTCAGCACCCTTGACGCGGTTGTTGATAAAACCTTGATGATGTGGAAATGCTCAAGTTCTTGAGAGCATGCCCAAGCGCTACGTCTTATCATCGGCACTAGCTGGGATTGTCCCAGATTTCCTCGGTTATGCTATAACCACTTCAACAGTGAATTCACTCTCTAGTGTTGGGTTCTTCCCTAGTTACCAGAATCATTCCTAGCATTTGCATTTTGTTCCCAGCTTGCACCACCAATGTGCCATTCTACCATGGGTCTCTTCCATTTCCGGTGATAAGCAAATTCATCCATTACGTTGTCTTCAACAAGGTAATCCACATCATCCAAGTTTGAGTTTGCCAGTCTACCGACCCCCTCCAAACGATCGCTCGAGAATTGTCTTAGGCTGGTTTAAAGAGTTTCAATGATCTCTGAATCAAAAGTAATTCTTTTTGCCACTTAAAGGGATATCTCTACGAGTCACCTTCCCCAAGGTGTATCGTTATGGTATCATGGCAACTCAACTCCTCGCTACGTTGACAATTGTTTACCACCTTCTTAAGCGTGAAATTATTGTCTACCTAGTGCACCTTCGTCATCCGTCTCTTTCCACCCCTCTTGATGTGTAACTTGTGTCTCAACCCGAGAGATGGTCCTATGTCTCATTCCGTGAGTTGTTCGATCTTCGAGAAGATCGACCCTTCTAGAGTCTTCTTCCCCCATGTCATGTTGACAGGAATTCTCAGAGCAAGACTTCAAGACAATGATGGTGATCAAATCAACGCTCTTATGAAGTGCACCCTGGATCGTGAAGATTATACTAGTCTGCGTTTCCCCTTCATCTTACCCTACGCTTGAATCTCGAGACGAGATTCTTGTTTAGTGGGGGTGAGTTGTCACATCCCCAGCTGCTGGTAGTGCTCTAGGCTAGCTTCATGTGTGCATCATGTCTAAATTTCTGAAACTTGAATTGAGGATTGTTGAAACCTCAAAATCTAATTAAAAGAAGGGCAAGCACCCTTTAAATTGCATTCTGTGAATCCAAAATGCCCTAAAAATAGTTTTGTGAATTTTGGCAAGAGTTATATATCAAAGCAAAATTCTGGAATATTTTTAAGGAATTATTTGGTCCCTGAATTTAAATCAATAACCTATTTGAATTTGGGGATATATTCATAATATATAATGAATATATTTTCAAATGCTTTGAAATGTTTTATGTACTTTTGGAATAGTCCAGAGAGGTAACATAAAATATTTCAGAATGTTTTGGCACTGTATGAAATTATTTTGAATTTGAAAACAGTGGCAAAATAAAATAAAAAGGGAAACAGAACAGAAAAATTAAAAGGAACAGTACTCACCTGGTCCACTTACCTGGTGGCCCAACAGGACCGGCCCAGCTCAGCCCAGCCCACCTCTTCCTCTCTCCTACTGTCTTCAACCTCCTGCCAGTGGGCAGGAGGGCGTGTGGCCGCCGTGCGCGCACACGCGCCTCGGCCACCTCCTGCTTGCCGCTCCCCCTCGACGCCCTGGCCTTCTCTGGTGGTGCCACGCATCTCCCTGCCTCTCTCCCTCACTCTTCTTCGCTCCTCCCCCTCCTCTGTTCTCCCCACCGAGAGCCGCCGCCGCCGCCGCTCGCAACCACCGCAACCACAGCCACTCCCTCGCTCCCTCTCTGCATACCCGAGCTCCGCCACGACCCCGTGGAGCAACACACTCGATGCACGCGACCAGAAGAGGCCCCAGCCGACCGGAGCATCGTCGTCTTCACCTCCGGTGCCCGGAGATCGACTCCACCGATTCGGCGCGTCCAGAGCTTCCCCGACTTCGTCGTCTCCTCCGCTAGCCCCTCCGTGAGCTCTCCTACGTTTCCCCTCTCTCCCCGTTGGTTTCCCGTGCAGTAGCCATGGTAGTCACCGTACCGAGCGCCGCCGTCCGCCATGGACGCCGGGCATGGCACTGACGTGCTGTTGCGGCCAGTCCGACGAGCCTAGCGTGCTCCTAGCTGCCCCAGGAGTCCGCATAGCCCCTCAGCCAGCCCCCTAGCGCTCCGTAACCTCACTTCCGCCCAAACCCGAGCTCCGGCAGCCGCCGCGGCCTCCACTCCGGCGAGCTCCGGCCACCCCGCGCCTCCCGCATGCCTCCTTTGGATGCGCGCAAGCAAGGGCAACCCTCTGGTGCCCTTGGCTTGGCCCAAAACCGCTCGCAGCGCCACTCCGGCGAGCTCCCGCCGCAGTTTTGGTCGTCGCCGGCCGAACTCCGGCGAAGTCGACGTGTCACTTAATTAGCGCTAATGACCCCACTAACCAACCCACCTAGCTCACTGACACCTGGGCCCCACGCTCTAAATAATCTATGTTTTATTTCTGTTTAGATTAGTTAATAAACACACGGGACCCACCAGTCAGAGTTGACCCTGCTGACGTGGCCGTTGACCTGGCCCACCTGTCAGCGAGCTAAACAGCCCTGGGTCACTAACCAGTGGACCCCACTGGTCAGGTTTGACCTGGACCCGCCTAGTTGACCTGCTGACATCAGCATGACCTAGTGCTGACGCAATAAACCATTTTCTGGATTTATTATAATTCAGGAAATTCCAGAAAATTGTATAAACTTCTAAAATTCATAGAAATTCAACCGTAACTCCAAATTAAATAATTTATATATGAAAAATTATCAGAAAAATTCAAGGAATCCATCTGTACCATTTTCATGCATGTTAGAACAACTTATAGCTGCTGTTTAGCACAAATCATATAAAGGGCATTTAAATATCCACATATGGAGTTTGAATTTGAATCTTGGATTCAAACCAACTTCATTTAATCTGGTTTTAGTTGCATTAGCTCAAAACACATTCATTTTGCCATGTCATGATCATGCATCATATTGTGCATTTCATTGATTGTGTTCCCTTCTGTGTTGCCGGTATTTGTCCCTCTCGATAGACGTGATACCGATGATGTGATCGTTGACACTGATGAAGACTCAATGTTATCTTCAGAAGTGCCAGGCAAGCAAAACCCCCTTGTTCATTCCGATAAAATCCCACTCTCTCGCTCCTGCTCTCTTTTACTGCATTAGGACAACAACAACATATTTGTTACTTGCTGCGGTAGTTGAACCCCTTTATCCTCTGCATGACCTGTCATTGCCACAGTAAATAGATGAAACCCACTAGCATGAGTAGGAGTTGTTTGAGCCCTGTTGTGCCTACTCATTCATGTTTGTTTGTCATGCCTGCTACTGCTTAGAGTTGAGTCAGGTCTGATTCATCGGGGATGAATCAGAGGCGTGTGAACATGTCCTACTGTGTGTGAGCTAAGTGTGTGAACACGATTTGGTAAAGGTAGCGGTGAGAGGCCATGTAGGAGTACATGGTGGGTTGTCTCATTGCAGCCGTCCTCAGGAACTGAGTTCTGTGTTTGTGATCCATGATTCAGCTACTACCACGCATTGGGCCCGAAACCAATGGACCCTCTCGGCTTCTTGATCACCCTTGTCCTCTGTCCAGGAGTTGCAAGTAGTTTCTGGTGTTTGTAGTATGCTAGAGGCCGTGCGCAGCGCTGACCGTAGGGGTGGGCTGTGATGCGGTAGGCACGTGGCCGGGTAAACCGGGCGCCCGTTTGGTGTCACGGAACCCTGTTCACATCGTTTGGGGCTGTGAGCGAAACTCCGGCCGGATCTCCTCATGGATGGAACCCGAATAGGCGATAAACCTGGACTAGAGACTTGAGTGTTTAGGCAGGCCGTGGCCGACACCCACGTTGGGCTTCCGCTTGAAGGTTGCCGAGTACATGTCGTGTAAACGGCGGTAAGTGGTGAGAGCGTGTGTGAAGAAGTACACCCCTGCAGGGTTAATATGATCTATTCGAATAGCCGTGTCCGCGGAAAAGGACTTCTGGGTTGCTTATATCAGTTCATAGACAAGTGAAAGTGGATACTCTAAAATACGCAAGATAAGGGTGAGTGCTATGGATGGCGTTCTCGTAGGGAGATGGGAGCGGATCCATAGTGGTGTATTGATATGGTGAATATGTGGACTCGTGTGCGCCACCTCAAAAGAGTTACATTGCAGTCGTAGTTCAGGATAGCCACCGAGTCAAAGCTGGCTTGCTGCAGTTAAACCCCACCATCCCTTTGTTGATAATGATGCATATGTAGATAGTTCTGATGTAAGTCTTGCTGGGTACATTTGTACTCACGTTTGCCTATTTTATGTTTTTGCAGAGAGACTTCGGTCTCACTAGTAGTTTCGCGTGGACTTCGACGTTTAGCTTGATACCTCAGCTACGATCTTGTGCCCTCGGCAGGATCTGATAGATAGTCAGGCTTCTCAGCCTTTTTCAGTTATAGATGTCTGTACTCAGACATGATAGCTTTCGCTTGTGCTTTGACTTGTATGCTCTGATTGTTGGGTCATGAGACCCATGTTTGTAACGTCTCGCTCCTCGGAGCCTATTGAATAAACTATTTGAGTCGTAGAGTCATTTTGTGATGCCATGTTGTATTGCACATATCGAGCATATTGTGTGTATGTTATTGAAATGCTTGGTATGTGTGGGATCTGACTACCTAGTTGTTTATCCTTGGTAGCCTCTCTTACCGGGAAATGTCTCCTAGTGTTTCCACCGAGCCATGGTAGCTTGCTACTGCTCCGGGACACTTAGGCTGGCCGGCATGTGTCCTTCTTCGTTCCTGTGTCTGTCCCTTCGGGGAAATGTCACGCGATGAATACCGGAGTCCTGTTAGCCCGCTACAGCCCGGTTCACCGGAGTCCTGCTAGCCCAGTGCTACAGCCTGGATTCACTCGCTGATGACCGACACGTTCGATGCTGGGTCATGGATGCCTGTCCCTATAAGTCTGTGCCACTTTGGGTTTACGACTAGCCATGTCAGCCCGGGCTCCTTATCATATGGATGCTAGCGACACTATCATATACGGGTGCCAAAAGGCGCAAACGGTCCCGGGCTAAGGTAAGGCGACACTCGTGGGAATACCGTGCGTGAGGCCGCAAAGTGATATGAGGTGTTACATGCTAGATCGATGTGGCATTGAGTCGGGGTCCTGACATTCGCCGCGACCTCCGTCTGCATGAGTGCACATCCTTTCAGAAACTTGTTAACAAGGCCATCAGTGCTGAAACTGGTCAGACTGATTATGACGCAACACGCAAGCATGGCCGTGACATGGGTTCCTCATCCGGTGCTGGTCCTCAGAAGCGCCGCGTGTGGGTGCCCAACACCGCTCTGCCACCTAGGTTCACACCGAGGCCATCTTTCCAGGCGCCTCGCCCTTTTCAACAGTCTGCTCCAGCCAAGCCCTATGGGGGTCCAACCAACAATGCTCCTCCACGTACCAGTTCCGTGACTTGTTTCAAGTGTGGGGAATCTGGCCACTATATGCGTGAGTGTCCCCAGACCAACCCCAACCAATCTGCTAAAGCTGTTGGCCGTGGCAAGCCGACAGGGAAAGTGTTCCACGCCAAGCCGGCCACCGCTACACGTGGCCATGTCAACTGTATCTCTTCCGAAGAAGCTCAAGAGGATCCCAACGTCGTTCTCGGTACGCTCCTTGTTAATTGCCACCCGACATCTGTTCTTTTCGATACAGGAGCCTCTCATTCATTCATATCCGAGAACTATGCTCGTTTGCATAACACCGCATTCTGTGACATGCCATCCACTATGGAAATTTCTACTCCTGGTTCTAGATGGCAGACCTCCAGGGTAAGTTATGGAAATGAAATCCAAGTCGACAGACTTGTTTTCCTTGCATCTTTGATAGCTCTCAAATTTTCAGATATTAATATCATTTTGGGTATGGACTGGATGTCAGCTTATCATGCCAAAATTGATTGCTTCTCTAGGACTGTTCAACTCACTCATCCTTCGGGGAAGATAGTTAATGTCTTGACCCGATTAGCCAAGCGACAATTATATTCTCTTAACGCCAGCCCCTTGCCAGACCTTGAGGATGTTCCGGTAGTCCCTGACTTCCCGGATGTCTTTCCAGAGGAATTGCCAGGTGTTCCACCTGACAGGGATGTTGAGTTCGTAATAGACCTCATTCCAGGAACCGTTCCGATTACTAGAAGACCTTACAAGATGGCACCACTAGAACTAGCCGAGCTTAAGAAACAACTCGATGAGTCCTTGAAAAAGGGTTTCATCCGACCTAGTTCATCTCCGTGGGCTTGCCCCGTCCTATTCGTCAAGAAGAAGGATGGTATGGACCGGATGGTTGTAGATTACCGACCTGTCAATTTGGTCACAATCAAGAACAAATATCCGCTCCCCAGGATCAACGACCTGTATGATCAGCTCGCTGGATCCTCCATCTTCTCCAAGATGGATTTGAGGTTGGGCTACCATCAAATCAAAATCAGAAACGGGGACATCCCTAAAACGGCCTTTGTTACTCGTTATGGGCAATACGAATACACCGTCATGTCCTTCGGATTAACCAATGCTCCAGCCACCTTTTCTCGGTTAATGAACTCAATCTTCATGGAGTATCTGGATAAATTCGTCATAGTTTATCTCGATGATATACTCATCTACTCTAAGAGCGAGGAAGAACATGCCGAACATCTAAGGCTAGTGTTGCAGAAACTTCGAGAGCATCGCCTTTATGCCAAGTTTTCCAAATGTGAATTTTGGTTGTCAGAAGTGACCTATCTGGGTCATGTAATATCTGGTAAAGGTATTGCTGTTAACCCTGAGCGAGTTCAAGCTGTCCTTAATTGGACTCCACCTGAATCGGTCAAGCAAGTTCGGAGTTTTCTGGGATTAGCGAGCTATTGTCGTCGCTTTGTCGAGAACTTCTCCAAAGTTGCCAAACCTCTAACCGAACTCCTCAAGAAAGATAAAAAATTCGAATGGACTCCACAATGTGAGCACAGCTTTCAGGAACTGAAAAGACGCCTGACTTCTGCTCCCGTACTGGTACCGCCAGACTTCTCCAAGGGCTTTGTTATCTACTGCGACGCCTCGCGACAAGGACTAGGTTGCATTCTCATGCAAGATCGACACGTAATTGCCTACGCTTCACGGCAATTGCACCCACATGAGGAGAATTATCCTACTCATGATCTAGAGCTTGCAGCCGTAGTCTATGCACTCAAGACCTGGCGACATTACCTCCTCGGTAACCATTGCGAAATATTCACTGATCACCAAAGTCTGAAGTACATTTTCACCCAACCGGATTTGAATCTCAGACAAAGGCGTTGGGTGGAGTTGATCACAGACTTCGACTTAGGAATAACCTATACCCCAGGGAAAGCCAACGTCATGGCTGATGCGCTAAGTCGTAAATCTTATTGTAACAACCTGATGTTACAACAAAGTCAACCGCTTCTCCATGAGGAATTTCGGAAGCTTAACCTTCACATTGTTCCTCAAGGTTTTCTTTCCACCTTGGTGGCAAAACCTACCCTTACGGATCAGATCATCAAAGTACAAAAGGTAGATCCGGGAATCTCCCGCATCAAGAGAAACATCAAGAAAGGAATTGCGAACTGTTTCTCCATTAATGATCAAGGGGTCGTATACTTCGGGAATCGACTAGTGGTTCCCAAGGTGCGAAACCTGAGGCGATTGATTCTTAAGGAAGCTCATGAATCTCCTCTCACCATTCATCCCGGTAGTACTAAGATGTATCAGGACCTACGCCAGAGGTTCTGGTGGACTAGGATGAAGAGAGAAATTGCTCAGTATATTGCTAATTGCGACGTCTGTCATCGTGTAAAAGCAGAGCATCAACGGCCTGCTGGCACCCTTCAACCCCTAGCTATTCCTGAATGGAAATGGGATAAAATTGGTATGGATTTCATTACCGGTTTTCCCAGGACCAAGAGAGGGAATAATGCTATATTCGTCGTTGTCGATCGTCTTTCCAAAGTAGCCCATTTCCTACCTGTTCGTGAGAGTATAACCGCTAGTCAATTGGCAGACTTATACATCTCCCGGATAGTGTCTCTCCATGGTGTTCCTTTGGAAATTAATTCGGATCGAGGAAGTCTTTTCACCTCTCGATTTTGGGAAAGTTTCCAAAATGCCATGGGCACCCGTCTCTCCTTTAGCACCGCTTTCCACCCTCAGTCGAGTGGTCAAGTAGAACGCGTCAACCAGATTCTAGAAGACATGCTTCGAGCCTCTGTTATCTCATTCGGAATGGATTGGGAGAAGTGCCTTCCATTTGCCGAATTCGCTTACAACAACAGCTATCAATCTAGCACACCTTAACTGGTAAAGCCCCTTTTGAAGTTCTCTATGGACGACGGTGTCGAACACCCCTTAACTGGTCAGAGACCGGGGAAAGACAATTCTTTGGCCCGGATATGATTCAGGAAGCAGAAGAGCAAGTTCGCATCGTTGTGAAAAGTTGAAAACAGCCCAATCCCGTCAAAAGAGTCAATATGACCGAAAACATAAGGCTATGACTTTCGAGGTTGACGAGAAGGCTTACCTTCGGGTTACCCCTCTGAAGGGAACCCATCGTTTCGGTATCAAAGGCAAATTGGCTCCTCGTTACATTGGACCTTTTCGCATTCTCGCCAAACGAGGAGAAGTTGCCTACCAGTTGGAACTACCTCCGCACCTCTCCAGAGTCCACGATGTCTTCCACGTTTCTCAACTCAGGCGTTGCTTCTCGGATCCTATCCGTGGAGTGGACCACGAAACGCTTGATCTCCAAGATAATCTTACATATCGAGAGTACCCCATTCGTATCCTCGATCAGGCCGAGCGTACCACTCGACGTCATAATATCAAGTTTCTCAAAGTACAATGGTCGCACCATTCTGAGGATGAAGCAACTTGGGAAAGGGAGGATCGTCTTCAACTTGAGTATCCCGCCTTCTTTCCGGAGGAACCCAAATCTCGGGACGAGATTCTTTTGAGTGGGGGTGAGTTGTCACATCCTAGTTAGCCATGCATTAGACTGTTGCATCATGTTCACTCTTTCATCAGAAACCTGAAATGGGCATGACAGAACCCCCAGCCCCCTCTGAAACCAACTAGGGTCACTAAAAATAATTTTCAACGAACCTGAAATGCCCTTCTAAAATGCCCATCATTTTTGTCTTGGTTCAGAACCTCTGCCAAAAATGGTGCACATTTTTCTAGGCCAGCTTAGGGTTTTTGAATTAAATCATAAATATTTGAATTTGGGCATTTAAAATTATATAAAATATTTAAATGCTCAAATAACTCCAAACTAAAATGTTTCATGTTGGAAATAATCCAACTACGGACCAGGAGTAGTTTGGTGATTTTTGGAGTTGCCTAGGTATTTTATTTAATTCAACAAAGTTGCAGAAGTATTAAAAAAAGAAAAACAGAAAACAGAAGAAATGAAAAAGGCTTACCTGTCGCCCAGCACCCGGCCCACCTGCCGGCCCAGCCCAGCACCGCGCCAGCGAGCTGCTTGCCGGCCAGGCAGGCAGGCAGGTGCTCGACGGCGAGCACCGCATGGGTGCCACACACCTGCTCGCCGCCTCGCCGCCTCCCTCGCCCGGCTAACGCCGTGAATCGGTCTCTCTCTCTCCCCCGAACCCCCCAGACACCCCCTCTCCTCTCCAGCTCCTCCCCCTCGCACGCCCCAGCCATGGCCGACGCCATCGCCGCCACCCCCTCGCCGTAGCCATGCCCTCCGTCCACCCCACGCCGTGCCACCGTGTCCAGGAGCTCCGCCGCCGTCCACTTCATCGAGCTAGCCGAGCCCCGTGTGCTCGTGCGGCCCGAGACCACCGCACCGACCTCGCCCGAGCTCGCCGTCGCCGGAGATCCCCTTCAACGCCGTCGCCGCCCCAGCTCGTCCCCGACCCCGCCGGTGGCCTCTACGGGAGCGCTGTGAGCCTAGCTACTCCTCCGACCCTCCCTCTCTCATTCCCGAGCCGTGTAGCCACCGCACGAGGATCACACGCCCGCACCGCCGCGGATCTCGTCGCCGACGTGCTTCCGGCCACCCTCCGGCCACAAGCTGGTGTCCATCTTACTCACCGAGTTCCACAGCACCTAGCTAGCCACTTCCCGAGCCTCACCGACCCCTCTAGCGCCAAGTTCATCTTCGGCCGAACCCCGGTGGCCGCCAAAGTCGTCGCCGGCGCCAACTCCGGCCACCTCGACCCCAACGGACTCCACCAAGAGCTGCGGCTTGTCCTCAGCTCCACTCCGGTGGTCTCCGCGACCCATTTGCTGGCCGAAACGGCCAAAACCACTCTCGCCGCCGCGTCGGGCTCGCCGGCGGCTAAACGCCGGCGCCGCTGGCATTGACTTTGACCACGGGTGAGCCCTGGTTGACTCCCCTGAGTCGAGACAGGTGGGGCCCAGCCCTGTTAATTAAACAGGTTTAGTTTTAATTAAACTTTAATTAAAATAATCACCCTGACATGCGGGACCCACTGTCAGGTTTGACCCTGACGTGTTCCGTTGACCTGCTGACGTCACACTGACGTCAGGCTGACGCAATAATGATTTTCTGGAATTATTCTAATATAAGAAATTCCAGAATATAATTTAAACTTCAAAAATTCATAACTTTTATTCTGTAACTCCAAATCAGACAAATTATATATGAAAAATGATCAGAAAAATCCAATCTATCCATCTGTACTATTTTCATGCATGACTAAACAAGTTAACTTGATGTTTAATGCAGAACACGGAAAAGCACTTTAAAAGGCCATGTTTGAGTTTGAAATTTGAATCTTTGATTCAAATTGGTACAAACCCTTCTGGTTTTAGTTGCATTAGCCCAACACACTCATATTGCCATGTTTCATGCATGCATCATATTGTTGCACATTGTTTGGTGATGGTTGTGTATCGGTGTCCCTTGCGACAGGTTCTGTCTCCGAGGAGTATCGTGATTACCCTAACGAAGAACCGTATCAGTGCATCGAACCATCAGGCAAGCAACCAACCATTTGATCATGTCGATACAATCCCATGTTCTCGCTCCTGCTCTCTTTTACTGCATTAAGACAACGCGTTTCAAACTGCTGTGTGTTACGGTAGTTGAACCCATTCCTCTGCATGACCTGTCATTGCCACAGTAACTAGATGAAACCCACTAGCATGTGTAGGAGTTGATTGAGCCATATGTATGTGTTGTTCCTACCTTGCTATGCCTGCTATGCTTAGAGTCGTGTCAGGTCTGGTTCATCTGGGTGATGGGCTAGAGTGAAATGATTATGTCGGTAATGAGAGTGGTGTGGTGAACACGATTTGATAAAGGTATCGATGAGAGGCCATGTAGGAGTACATGGTGGGTTGTTTCATTGAAGCCGACCTTAAGCACTGAGATCTGTATGTGTGATTTAAGAATCAGCTACTACCATGCATTGGGCCCGAAACCAATGGACCCTCTCGGCTTCTTATTCACCCTAGTTCTCCGTCCAGGAGTTGCAAGTAGTTTCTGGTGTTTGTAGCCTACTGGAGGCCGTGGACAGCGCTGACCGTAGGGGTGGGCTGTGATGCGGCAGGTACGTGGCCGGGTGTACCGAATACCCGTTAGGTATCTCGGGAACCCTGTTCACATCGTTTGGGGCCGTATGGGAAACCTCGGCCGGACTCCCTGCGGATGGAACCTGGATAGGCGATAAACCTGGACTGGAGGCTTAGGTGATTAGGTAGGTCGTGGCCGACACCCTCGTTGGGCTTCCGCTTGAAGGTTGCCGAGTACATGTCGTGTAAACGACGGTAAGAGGTGAGAGCGTGTATGAAGAAGTACATCCCTGCAGGGTTAACATGATCTATTCGAATAGCCGCGTCCGCGGTAAAGGACTACTTGGTTGCCTATACAGTTCATAGACAAGTAAATGGAAACTACTAAAAGCCTCAAGATAAGTGTGAGTGCCGAGGATGGCTCTTCCGTAGGAAGACGGAGGCGGATCCTCGGTAGTGTATTGAAGTGGTGAGTAGTGGACTCGTGTACGCAAAACCATTTCAAGTTGGAGTCTCGTAGGATAGTCTAGCCAAGAGTCAAAGCTGGCTTGCTGCAACAACTCCACCAACCCTTCTTGATAATATGCATGTATGTAGGATCTGATGTAAGTCTTGCTGAGTACCTTTGTACTCATGTTGCTATAATTTACATTTTTACAGAAGACGCTGCAACCCCTTCTGATGGGTTCTACGTAGACGTTGACATCAACGAGTAGGCTAAAGGCCCAGGTGGTGATCCTGAGCTTGTGAAGGACCATGTAGTATAGCTAGGCTTTCCAAGCCTCTTTTGTTTTACTAGTTGTCTGTACTCAGACAAGTTACTTCCGCTGCTGGTTTGTATGACTGTATGACTTGAATGCTGGGTCGTGAGACCCGTACCTTTGTGTATGTTATGTATGGCTCCCTGAGCCTTAAATAAAGTACTTGTGTCGTAGAGTCATGTTGTGATGCTTCGTTGTATTTGCACATATCGAGCATATTGTGTGTATGATTGAAATGCTTGGTATGTGTGGGATCTGACTATCTAGTTGTTTATCTTTAGTAGCCTCTCTTACCGAGAAATGTCTCCTAGTGTTACCGCTGAGCCATGGTAGCTTGCTACTGCTCTGGAACACTTAGGCTGGCCGGCATGTGTCCTTCTTTGTTCCTGTGTCTGTCCCTTCGGGGAAATGTCACGCATTGAGTACCGGAGTCCTGTTAGCCCGCTACAGCCTGGTTTACCGGAGTCCTGCTAGCCCAGTGCTACAGCCCGGACCCACTTGCTGTTGACCGACACGTTCGAAGCTGGGTCATGGATGCCTGTCCCTGTAAGTCTGTGCCACTTTGGGTTTACGACTAGTCATGTCAGCCCGGGTTCCTTATCATATGGATGCTAGCGACACTATCATATACGTGAGCCAAAAGGCGCAAACGGTCCCGGGCAAAGGTAAGGCGGCACCCGTGGGGATACCGTGCGTGAGGCCGCAAAGTGATATGAGGTGTTACCGACTAGATCGATGTGACATCGAGTCGGGGTCCTGACATCACCGGAGTCGGGGGTGGTGAGCTCGGCTATGGCGTGGGAGGACCGCGAGGCGTGGGAGCGCCTCAAGGCCGAGGCCGTCGAATAGGCCTACATACAAGAGCTCCGTCGGCACCACCCGGAGCTCGTGGAGGTGGAGCGGGTGATCTTTGCCAACGCGGAGGGTGGCAAGGTTATCATGCTCTCCTCTGATGACGAGTACGGTAGTGCGGAGGGTGTCAAGGTGGGTGGCAAGGATGAGGAGACCGACGTCGACGAGTGGAGGAGTGTCTTCCCCAACAACCCCAACGACGACAGCGGCTCGAACCCGGGTTATGGCACACCATACCTGACGAGGAAGGATTTGCTCGACCTCCACTTCGACCGAAAGTAGTTTAGCTTAGTTTAAATTTATGTTTTATGTTTGGTTATGCAAAACTATCAATGTTGATGTTTGAATGCATGCTACATTCTGTTGAACCTGCTTTGAACTTGATCAAATTGAAGTTTACAATGTTAAGTTAGGGGATCGACTAAAAATGGCCAAAAATTGGTGGAGTATATACAGTGGTAGTTACCACCACTTGCGTTTTGTATGTTGTATGTAGTATCTGTCGGAACCGAGAGTATGTACGTGTAGTATGTAGTATATAACAATGATTAGGTAGTATATATACTAATTTTTAGGTAGTATGTACCATTTTTTGAGTATGCTCATTTTTACGTACAAATATGTACGTATTTTATAAATATAACAAAATCTATGAGCTCATATGCAATTTTTTTCATGTAACTTGCTTTGAAATATCTTAGATATAGTATATGAACATATTTAAATAATAAAATAGTATATATAGTACCACATGGTAGTATATGAGACATGTGGGGTAACTACCACCGGGTGGCAGGATGGATTTTCCCTATATATATGTGTGTGTGTATATATATATACATCTGGGCTACTCTGTTTCGCGAAACAGAATATAATTCTATTACCCTACTCGAGCTGACAGTTTCAGGCGGTTGTACTGATGTTTTCGAAGCGGTTGAACTGATGCTTTCAGTTCTGTTTAACTGATCTTCTTCTTTAGTACAAATTTTTTTTACAATTTTTTTGTCGAAGCGGGGCGTGTAATTTATCCTTGGAAAGCTCTTGACAACCATATTTCAAGTATATTGAACGTTTTTGCAAAATCATTATGGTTTAAGAGCAGTTTTGAAAAAACCGTTTTTTTCATACCCGAAAACGTGAATCGTATTTTGGACTCAATTTTCAAACGGTTTGTCGGAATTGAGCAAATAAGATGGCGTTGGAAAGCTGGTGAAAATCCACATCTTCCATATATCTATTGTTTTTTTGATGCTATGTGATTTAAAAGTAATTTGAATGACGGTGAAATTCTGGGCGAAACATATTTTCACGATTGTTTGCAAACTGTTTGTCGGATTGATGCAAATGATACGGCATTGCAAAGCTATGGAAAATGCGCAACTTTTTCATATTGAAATGTTTTTCTAAGTCCTTACAGTTTAAAAATGAATTCGAATACGGTCATATTTTATTTCGAACGTGTTTTTTTAAAAAAATTGTCAAAATGAGGCAAATAATATACCAATTGGAAAGATATCAAAAATATGAAACTTAGTCATGTTGAACGTTTTCTCAAATTCGCAACCGTTGAAGAGTAATTTGGATTCCGATGAGACCCATCATGTTGTTTTTACGTCAGAAAAAACAGAGTACTTGTACTGATCTACGTGTGTGTTTGTACTGATGCATTCCTCGGAGAGTAATTTTGAAAGGTTCCGAAAAAAGAGTACTTGAATTGATGTCCATATGGTTTTGTACTGAGCGTGTTTTCCCGTCTGAAAAACAGAGTACTCGTACTGATGTATGTGTGTATTTGTACCGAGCTATTTTTTGTAGAGTAATTTTGAATGTTTCTGAAAAAGGAGTACTTGAACTGATGTCCGCATGGGTTTGTACTGAGCGTGTTTTTCACTGAATAGATTTTGCTCTATTTTTTGGGAAATATTTCCTCGTAACTTTGCAACAGTTTACGGTATCATAAATCTCCGAACTTGCATGGTTTATATCATTGAACTGAATGCTATTTTTTCCCAAAAAATTGTTTTTGTGTGTTTCCTATTTTTTTAATTCAACATGAACTAATGACTTTCGAATTAGAGAGAAATAGTATGGAGTACTAAGAGATTGCATAATGTAATTACATATCTATGCTCACAATTTTTGGACACACATAATGCATGTCGTGGAGAATAGCAAATCTTATAGCTGGGCATCAGTTATCAAGCATCACCGAAGCAGCAAGATAATTTCAGTACACCACACACAAAAAGGATATCTAAGAAACAACACATGCACAAGTTGAGTAGCAGCAGCTTCTGTTTTGGCGGGTTCAATCACGATAGCAAAGTCATCAACCGCTCAAGTGTAGTAGAAGATCGCAAACCCACATCTGCTCACCTATCGACGTATCCGTCTTGCTCCTCGCCATGTGCACCACCAAACTGCTCCCTTTCTCCAGCATCAAACCACTCCATGCCGATGCGGGGTTAGATTGAGTTCCCAACTAGTACCTGAAAATCCCATCCCCAAATATGCATGTCAAGCTTCAGAGTTTTAAGTAATCTAAATTGAAGCCATCTGAAAACATTGAACTGATACCTAGTGATCTCATGAGCAAGGGTTTTTTGTGATATTACTTTATGTACTGATGATAGTGGAATACGTGTTGAACTTTGTCATACTGTTTTACATTTTTTTCTTGTCCTCTTTATACTTATTTATTGTTCATCTGATCAACTAATATACTGTTTTGTCAACGAACCGCTGTAACATAAGTACTAAAACTGATACTAGCTCTTATATATTCGATGACAAAATCAAACAGCATATGCATGATCACCACTAGACCATATACTGAAAACAACCAGAGTAATATAATGGAGTTTCCTGTTGATCACCACGAAATACACCTCATCCAAACTTACGTGTTGCAAAAGAAATATGTTGAAGTCAAGCATGTTACGATGGACAAATCAGCCACAACTGCAACTCACACTGATAAATCGAAAAGGAATAGTCATGCAATCTACTACAAGAAACAAAAATTGCCACCTTGTCTTCAGTAGCTAAGACTTGTTTTGGAGGAGCAGTTCGATCCTGCATCGGGCTAAAGGAATAAGTATTGAATCTCTGAAAGTACTAATCTAGGATATATAAAACAAAATAGGACTGCCTACACACATTTTCACATAAACAATCAACATTTGCATATGAATCTCAATAATAATATGACCCCGTCTGGCACAATAAACAGTACTAGCATTGGAGTGAGTCGAGCGGAGCGAATAAATTTTTCTATAGCGTGTGGTGTACCTCGGGCGGATCGGGGAAGCAAAAGACGACGGCGAGAACGGGTTGGGGCACCGTGGCCATCTCGTCAGCGTCTAGACCGTACACGTCGTGGAACTCCGCCTCGGCCCGCGGGACACCCAGCGACCACATGAACTGCGCCAGCCGTGGCGAGGAGTTCCTTTAGATTGACGCTTACAGTAGCAAACCTCATGATTTTTTTCGCACACGCTTCCAACAAACTTGAAACTTGAACGGATGATTTTTCTGCAAAGAGGGGAATATAATGGACAGCTAGTAGCTAGTTGAATTAATCATTCCATTTGTCCAAGGACTGAACTGAGTGCAGACAGCAGCTAGATGATATAGCAACTATGCAAGTGCATCACATTTAGCCACTGGCATCATTTGTGAAATTTAGAAACACAAGTAACATTTTCGAGGAAAAAAAGCATCCTCAGGGGCATTTGAGTGAGAACCTACCATGCACACACACAAGAACTCTAGATTGAGCATAGGGAGGCGATGGTCTCGTTGTCTGGAAGGCCCAGGCGGTGTCGGGTGCGGGGGAAACGGCAGCCTAGCCGGTCGAAGGGTTGCAGCTATGGGCAGCGAATCTGGTAGCATGTGGCATGTGCGGCCATCATTGCCACAGGTCGAGGTCTTCTTCCCTGATGACTGTCAAATCCACATCAACAAAGTACATGTTATTCAGTTTGGAGACCAATTGAAATAGAAAGGAACTTGACCAATCTCGGCCATCTAAACCTTTCACTGTTGTACACAATCATAAGGGTAAAATCAGACATGAGCAATTAACACATTGCATTCAAGGGAAATTTTCATCTACGGGGAAATTGGAACTTGCATATACACACTAAAGACTGTCAAATTCCTTGAACTCAGGAAACTTGAAAAAAATGCGAATTGAACTGAATGAAATTTAGAAATTGTACTGAACTAAAAAAGAAACTGGACATCATAGGTACATCGAGAAAATAGATTGTATGGAAGCACAAGAAGATATATAGACTAAAATAAGAATTGAACTGAAATGAATCTGGAATATGATTTGGACTAAGCTAAATTTAGAAATTGAACTGGACTAGAACTAGAAATTGAACGTAACTAAAACAAGAAACTGGATTGAACAAAAAATACGAATTGAGATGAACTAAAATATGAAAATTGAACCGAACAAAAATTAGAAATTGAACTGAACTAAGAAAACGAATTGAGACCACTGTGAACACATATATTTCTTTTGCACAGTAAACTACATGTCACATTTAAGAGCAGCTTTTCTTTCCTGCCTTCCAACATCATGTAAGCAGAGATTATGACCTCTTGGAAACTTTTATTTTGTTTATACGCAGCAGGAGAGGGAAGTTTACATAATAATTTTTTTCCTGTGAACCTACATCACTTGCTCTGCTTGGATTGTTGGTGTTTTTGTCACTACAATTCAATTTAGTTATTCAGTATAATTTCACTATTACATTTTTAAAGTGAAATGTGACTCAGAAACCACCCGAAGTAAAGTAACATCTATTTCAAAATGTATGGTTGTAGTTGAGACAGAATTTAAGTCTCAGCAATGCCCTTGCGGCAAAGCAAACTAAAATGTATTATTTCTCCTCAGGATTTTGCACAGTAAAAGCATAATGCCCTAGAAGACAGCATGATAATGATTCAACAAAACACAGAAAAGTGAACAACAAATTTTGTTTGATTTCACAAGTGATATGTAGCTAGAGTAGCAAAGGTACCTAGCAAATGCACAATACTATTTGACTAACACGTGAAGTGGATGCACGTGTGCCTTGAAGCATAGGGTTGTATGGACACACTCAGCATCAGGGGATTTCCAATTCGAACAAAACTGCACTAGTTCGTTATGCGAAGGCCAGCTGCCTGGCTCGTTACCGTCGAACTGAACCCTGCGCCCCTATTGAACTGCTGAAATAGATACAGTGCCAAACTAGTACCTGAAAATCTCATCCCCAAATATGCATGTCAATCTTCATAGTTGGAAGTAACCTGAGGTATCTCAAAACATCAAACTGATACATACATGCAAGAACGAAACCGGTACAAGCAATACAAACAATCAATATGAGGAGGAATGTCTAGATGAATAAGAACAGAGCATCAAGCAGATTCATCAAATTCATATCCAAAATATGAAGAGGGGTTACGGTACGCCAACCAATAGGCTATGCGGGAGGAGGGCACGACCTGCAGTTTAAGTGGTATATGCCTAATAATAATTGGAAGGTAGATGATCAGCCAGTGTCAGCCTCCAAGGCCAACAACCTTCTTGACAACAGACTATACACCGACCAACATGGACTTTGTTGGGTTTATTTTTTATCCATGCATTGTTAGGCATGCCCATTTTGAACTTACAAAGTTTTCTATACCCATCTGAACCTACAAAGTTTTCCTATAGCCATTTTGACCTTACAAAGTTTCTCTCGATGAACTTTCATGTGGTTTGTTTACAAGGAACTTTCATAAGGGAACTTCTTGCGCAATTGCACATGTACTGGTTATATTTTCTCGGAAGCCAGAATGGTTTTCATATCTTTCTTACACTATGGTGATGAATATAAACAAAGGGTGAGCACCAAGACAGCTTCAACATGGGATCCCTATCCCCAAGAGGAAGCAATAGGATTATTGCTTAGAAAATAAGAAAGTGCAAGTACGAGGAGATTAGCAAGAGTTGTACTTTTGGTGTAAGCATACATGAGCAGGGCTTGCGCGGAGGCCGCGTGAGGAACTGGTTGAGGACGACCATGCTGGTGTTTGTGTTGTTGTCGTTGTGGCAAAAGGGGCAACGACCTTTGTTGGTTGCATGAGCTGGACTGAACACCTAGGCATCACATCAAATTAATTAGCAAGATTAACCACTACTTTTTACAAGAATTAGCCAGCAATTATAAGGGTGAGAATTAAGAGTTCTATTAATTATAATTTCCAAACACTAGTAGCAACCACTGTTTTGGTTTAGACTCCTATATATGAATAAAATCAACATCACTCTCTCTTTATGGAGGAGCTCAGGAGAGAGAGAGAGAGACAGAGAGAGAGAGAGAGAGAGCATAGTCCTAGCAATCATACTGCTGCTTCGCTAACAAAACTGATGGCGATCGGTGTAAGTGGCAATCTGATCTCTTCATGGTGCTGGGTCCATCTGATCCAGCGACCATATGTTGTCACTCATCAGTACTAGTATTCAGTAACAACCTGTACAGGTCCTAGAACCCCACATCTAATTCATTATCCAACGAATGTGCTCGCCTAATGACTTGTTTATTATCACTAACACTGAGCCGGAAAAATCTCGTCGATCCATCTATGACAGCCTATGAGAGAAAGGTTATGTATTTCTTTCGAAATATCTGAATCAAGAGCACCCGTACTTCAATTCAAAATAAAATGGCAGTTCTAAGGAGGCATGGAGATCTTTGTAGTCGGGAGCTGGAGAGGAGAAATTGTGAGCAGGGTGTACCTCACGATGGCTGCTGGAAAGGGGTGTTGCGAAGGTGATCGGCCTCAGGCGGTGGGTTTGGACTGCTGGACGGACTGGTGACGGACCTCCCACCGGGGACGAGGCAGAGTGGCGGCTGGAGCGTCATCGAGGGCAGTCAGAAGGGGGGAGGGGGCGACGCCAGAACTGCCTAAAGCGGGAGGTGACCAGTTGGCAGAAGGGAGGCGGCCGTCTCGTGGGGAGCGTGGCGCTGGTGGGAGCCGTGGAGAAGGTGGGGGCGAGGCTCCGGTGGGCACCGCCGAATAGGTGGCGGGCGAGGGGCCGGCGGGAGTAGCGGAGTAGGTGGGG
>NC_041385.1:251673737-251677688 GCF_002162155.2 Triticum dicoccoides
TTATGCGTAACAGAATATTATTCTGTTACCCTTTTTGAACTGACGTGGTTCACAGTTTGGACTGACGTAGTTTTCCACTTGAACTGATCTTCCTGCGTGTACGACGGACGGAAACAGGGGATGCAACATGGAGCTTCCGGTCGTTATCCGGCGTGATGCTGCGGGCCATTCACTGCTAGAGGAGATGTGTAAGGGGTTCCGCATGTGCGCGCGCTCACCTGGTTGTGTTTTGCGATCTGTAGTTACCGGAGGTGACAGCATGGGCATTTTGGCGGCGGACATGTTTTGGGCGTTGGTGTTTACTGTGGTGTTCGTAGGCCTAAATTTATGTCGTGTTTGTTGTTTTTGATGTGAGAATTATCGGTATGTTAGAGTTTTTGGAGATTAATTTCATTTGTAATTTCTGATTACAAGTTTTGGTGTTCTTGGTCGTTTTCCACGCCAGCCATGGAAATTTGTTCTTCTTTTTTCGTTGTTTTACTTTCGAATTGGCGTTGCAGGGAGAGATATGAGGATTGTATGAAAAGATTTGCATTGTCAATTTTGCTTCTTTGAGTTGTTTCTACCCCGGATTCCCATGTTATTTTGTCGTTGGCGGAGGTGGTGTATGGCGGCTGACTGTATGATGTGATTTCTTGTAATCTGGTCAAACTTTGTAATTAAGTTGCGTGTTTTCAGTATTGTTTGAATTGCTGCCGTATGTGTAGTTGGACTGTTGCGTGTCAAAGTTGTCTTACTGTGCGTTGACATCGGAACTGGCTTCATACTGATAGCTCTGCACTTTGAATATAAAGCCCGAGCCCTCTGTCACTTTCATTCTATGAGCTGCAACCAAAGAAAAGCGAGATGGATCCTGAGCTGGGAGAGGTCACAGAGGAGGAGGGGGACGCCATAGATGTGAGGGCTACAGTAGCAGAGCAGAGGAGGAGGTGGCGCAGGCGCAGGAAGATGGCGCGACGTGCTGCCGAGGAGGAACTGGAGGCACAGTTAAACAGACGCCTTGCGCGTGAGGTGATGGATACTTGCAAATCCAATTAATTGGAGCTTCGTTTCCTAGAGGGCAGGGTAAGGAACCATATTCAGATCATTAGTTGTGCTAGGGCGAGAGCAGCCACGGCTCCACATCCATCCACCAGGGCCAAATGGTGTCGTTTCTCTGATCGTTATGACTGAAGTAGTGAATATTATGTTTTTAAGATTTTTGTTGTGAGGGAGCAGATGTTTGAATGACTAAATGAATTCAACTGTTTTATATCTGAATGTGTTGTTTTGTCTGAATATGTTTGACATGTGCACTTTTTAACTGCTTGTTTATCTGAAGTTGAACTGATTTGCGGTGAAATGTTGCATGGCTTGTATAATAACTATTTCCTACCACCTGGCTGCCCACCTGCCTATTTATTATTTTGATAATCTGTGAGTCTCCTTGTCTATAAGTTCTATCCATCTATGTGTGGTGTGTGGCCAAGTCTCCCCCCTCCTTTTTCTTCCTTCTTCCAGAATCAGATCTAGGTTCCTCCCTCTTCTCTTTGTTGTTTTTTTCCTGTTCATGTGTGTTCCATGGACGATTGTTCATGCGGATGCCTGGCAAAGATGGCGCGCATAGCTAACGGCTGTGTGTACGAATCTGGTTTGGAGCTCACCCAGACTCAGCCGCCGTGGGCAACTTTCTTGTCTTCTATACAACAACCATGGGTTTCGTACACCCTATGTTTGTCGCCTGACGGTTGGTGACTTGAACGAATCATGGGTATGTGTTTCTATTTGTTTTGTTTTCTAATTTTTTGTTGGTCTTTGTTTGAATCCCATGGACTGAGTCTGTAGTTTAGTCTTATGAATAGTTTGTCTATATTTTTTTATTTGGTTTTGTCAGAATTTAACAATAGGGATTTCTATGTGTATTTGTTCATTACTTAACAGTATTTTATCCATTTTTGTATAATCCTTGATCTGTTTTTTGTCAGATGTTTTTACTGTAGGTGTATTGATATGTATATTTCTTCAGTTTAGTCAGTTCACATGTGTAGTTAATTTTGTGTTATTGTTTTCGTTCAGTTTTTTTCTTTTTTAGTTTGTTATGCAAATCGTTCCTATATCTGTGTAAAAATTCAGTTATGTTTAGGTGTTCACTTTGTTTTGTACTCCCATGCCCATTTGCAGAAAATGTCACCCAGGATCAGGATTGTTGCTCCTAGTTCCGATGTTCTGAAGATGGAGACTTCAGAAAAAAATGGGTATCAGTTGATGGATGTTGCCTTCCACATCGACTTTGATGGTTGCATCAACCTAACTACTGGGTGGAAGGAATTTGTGGCAGAGTCTGGATTTGAGGATGGTGATGTGGTTATGGTTATGTTCTCCAGAGAAGATGACTCTCTGACGTTCAAAATTTATGTGCTGTAGGTTTAAATGTGGCAAAGGACGCCGGTTGTGAGATTTGTGTGTGGTTGATTATGTTGCAGTATTTTTTCTTTTAAAACATTTGCATGTGAGATGGTTGAATTGTATGGTTTGGAACAAGTTATGTAATGCTTTTCCTCTTGTTTTCCTCAAGTATAACTATTTTATTTATATATTCTTTATATTAGTACTGGAACAATTCTATAGTTGAACTGATGGGCATCCTTTTTTTTGACTGGTATATTTTCATGTTCATAACTCGTAGACGGTGCTATACGCTGATGATGTTTTTAGAACCCCTTTTTGGGTATTGAGTTTGCTGAACTTACATTCTGTTAATGATAGTACTGAACTATTTTAGGTTGTCAATTACCTATCAAATTTGTTTGTTATATAACATTTTTTCTTACTTTTTTACATGAATTTTGGAGCACATTTTTTCTTTTTTATAGTTGAATAATGATAGTTCTAGTATTTTTAAAAATTAAAAGATTTTAATCTTTGCTGCACATTACTATTTTTTGTACTTCAACCTTATGAATTGTAGTAGTTGAACTTTTTATAAATTTGTTTCTGAAATTTTTATTTACAATCTTCTATGTTTAATTTTCCAAAAAAAACATTTAATTTTTTTTACTTCTCACCATTAAGATGTGTATGAACTTTTTATAATATTTTTGTTTATAAACTGATTTCTTGTGAGGTTTTTTTAAAATTATCTGCATTTTGTTTTTTCTTTCGTGTGTGATCTGCAGGATTTTTGTAATGGGGCGAAGTACTGTGTTGCGCCATCGGCCTGAGTCATTGTTTTCGGCCCGGATAGCTCGTACGCGCGGCTGTGCAGCGTGGCGTGCGCGTGCTCTATAGGTTTAGTCCCACCTCGCTAGTCGAGGGGGCTCTAGACCTGTTTATAAGCGCAGCTGAGGCTCACCAGTCGAACTCCTCTGAACACTTACCTGAGCGCTTATACACGGTGCTCGCTCTCTCTCTTGACCTGTGGGCCCTGGACAACGGGCCCTATGTTGTGCGGATTACTAGGGATTCGCCCACGGGCTCGAGTTCAAGTATCTAGCATTGTCAGGGCCTGCGCCTCTCCTTGGGCGGTCAATTGTTTCCTTTTTTGTTGTTTGAATCTAGTACTTGACTCCACCAGTATCTTGGACTGGTACTTTTTTGTACTTGGGCGGTCAATTTTTTGCTTTTATTTGTTTGTTTGAATCTAGTACTTGACTCCACTAGTGACTTGGACTAACGGTCAATTTTTTCCTTCTTTGTTGTTTGAATATAGTACTTGACTCCACCAGTAACTTGGACTGGTACTTTTTTGTCCTTGGGCGGTCAATTTTTTTCTTTTTTTTGTTTGTTTGAATCTAGTACTTGACTCCACTAGTGACTTGGACTGACAGTCAATTTTTTCCTTTTTTGTTGTTTGAATCTAGTACTTGACTCCACCAGTAACTTGGACTCCTACTTTTTTGTCCTTGGGCGGTCCATTTTTTCTTTTTTTTTGTTGTTTCAATCTAGTACTTGACTCCACTAGTGACTTGGACT
>NC_041385.1:251679490-251730911 GCF_002162155.2 Triticum dicoccoides
GCGAGGCTGAGCCAGGAACGAGCCGTAGCAGGTGACGCCGCGGCGTGCCGCGGCGTCGCATGCGTAGGCGAGTCCATAACATGACTTGCCCCCGTTATCTTATCTTTATTTTTTAGGGGAAAAACCAGTACCGTTATGAATTATTTTTTCATTTGTACTTTTTTGATAATTTTTATTGTACTGTTGTGAGTTATTATTTGTACTTTAGCCGTTTGTTTTCTCCCTCTATATTAATTTTTTTTGTTGTATTTGATTTTTGGTATTATCTTTTGTAACTGCCCAGAGATAGTTGGCTTCGCCACAGTTGTGGGCTTTAGTCGTTGGTTTTCTCCCACTCACTTTTTAACCTCTGATCTTCCCCGTTCCGCTCCGCTCCCATCCCCAAATTGATTCCTTCTTGGTCCCCTCTTCTTCTCTTCTCACAGGGAAGTTGCTACTCCCGTTCACAACCGGAGCGTCGGCCGGCGGGTTCAACCCCAGGGGTGGAGGTTCGGGTGCTCTTTTTGCTCCTTTTGCGCTGCCATCGACTTTGCTTGCGTCCTCTTATGTACATATTTTCTCTCTATTTCTAATCTATTGCTCTGTTGCTATCTCAGGCTGCACTCGCAAGGGTTCCTTTGCTGTTGAACGAGCATTTGGCGGCAGTGATACTGGATTTTGTGTTTGCTGGTAAGAGTTTTGCTTTGTATGGCGTGCTTCGTTTCTGAAATAGTTCAGAGCCCTAATTTTTGTTCATGTGTCTTGCAGATTTGGTTTGGCAGATTTTAGGACTATAGATCTCAATGGGTACATCATCCAGTATTTTCCCTGTATTTTGGATGATGTTTTAATAGATCTGGTTTTTAGGTTGTACAGGTGTTGCCATATCAACTTTATAAGTTGTATGTATTTTGATAGCTGTTAATTTTGCCCTAGAATGTATGGTGTGTATGGTTTTGGCAGTTGATGCGATCTGCAGACAGGTTGTAGTACTTATCACCATGTGTAGTTTGAACTGCTGTCCGGGCATTTGAATAGGTTGTAGTAGTCAGTGAAGAACTAGTATGATGTTGAAAGCGTTGTCTTTTCTGAAGTTTGTTGTGCCAGTGGAGGGTTCATATTTGATTTATTGGGTGAACTTGTAGTGTTCACATAGTTAAACTGATTGCTTGTTCATGTACTTTTTTGCTAATTATGATGTTGTTGTAGATGTTGGAGTGTCGGTGCCTCCTGATTCTGACAAATCAGAACGCTTTCAAGATCTTGTGAATGTTATTTTTGAGACACCAAATCCTCTAGAAGAACTTGCGAATGTTGCTGGTGTTTCCCTTATATTTGCTCTTTTTTTATCAGCCTTGAATACATATATATGCTTAGTTACATCAGTTGTTCCTTTTGTTTGTGTCTGATGCTATGCGCTTTATTTATCTTGTCTCTGCAATGTTAATTGTGTTTTAATTTTATATGTGCGTGCTTATGTTATTGGTTTATGTAGTTAATGACAGCCATGGTGTTCCTGAGGACATTGCTGATGTTGTTAAAGATATTAACGATGGAATGTATTCTCTTAACGTTGATGATGGTGATGGCAGCTTGCAGTTGTCTGTTACTCAGTCTCAAAGTGTTAATGGCACTGAGCCTGTTACCCAGGCTGAGGATGTTCCTATGCAGTTATAGCTCGAGGATGAAAGGATAAGAAAGAAGAATTATGATTTCCAGAGGAGAAAGGAGTTGGAATGGCGTCAAAAGGCTGCCTGTGTGCAACAAAGTGATGAGGATGTTGCTCAAACTCCTAAATGTGTAGGCGATGAAGGTGGTGACGCGGCCTTTTCAACAGTTGATGCCGGATCTCATGGAAGTGACATGCCTGTGAAGACAAACTTGATGCAAACTCGTTTGATGCAAGTGTTTGATCGTGATGCAGTTAAGGAGAAGAAAGTTGTTTTGAAGAGGAAGATGTCAGATTGAAATCCTGATGGCACATAGAGGCGTAGCCCACGTGTGAAAGCTGGTTCCCAACCTGGTAATAGCAAAGCTGATGGGGATAGTGTTGCTGTGAAAATTGGTCCAAGCAAACTTGGTGGCTCCCCTGTTCGTCGGAGTCCACGAGGTTTGACAAATAAGAAGCCTTCTTCGTCTCCTCTTCAAGAGCGGTCTTTGTTGAAAGAAAATAAGAAGCGTAAAGTTCATCCTGCAAAGGTGAACAAAGGTGTGAAGAAGCATTCTCGTGTCGAAGATGAAGATGCTGTATCTGAAGAAGATGATATTGAAGTTGATTCTGAAGATGAATTTGTAGTGGTATGTGTTTTGTACTTTATGTGACTTACTAGTTGTACTTGAAATTATTTAATTGTGTTTGGGCTGGTATGCTGGCCAGGTGAGGCTGGTCATTGTTTGCATCAATTGGGGGTGGTACTGATGTTGTTTTAATAGTTGAACTTGTGCAATCTTTTCTTTTTTTACTTGCCTTCGTATGCTTGTTTTGTTTTGTATATTCATTGTTTGAAGTGGTATGTGTTTTGTACTGCATGTGACTTACTACTTGTACTTGCAATGATTTAATTGTGTTTGGGCTGGTATGCTGGCTAGGTGAGGCTGGCCATTGTTTGCATCAATTGAGGGTGGTACTGATGTTCTTTTAATAGTTGAACTTGTGCAACCTTTTCTTTTTTTACTTGCCTTCATATGCTTGTTTTGTTTTCTATATTCATTTATTTAAGGTGTGGCTTCTTTATTTTTATTTACAGCCTGTTAGCGTTATGAGTCCGGTCAAGCCGGTGGGAGGCAATGCCGGAAAAGTTGCCTTGGATGAAGGTGACCAACGGAAATTGAAATTAACTGTGCAATGTTCGTTGAGAGAGGTTGAAGCTTGTGCTAAATTGCTTGAGAGTCGGCATGTGGCTAGGGTTCTTGCATCTGGTTTTGGTTCTGTCTTCAAGTCGAGGGTGAAGTCTAACATTTCCCGCTCTCGATGATAGATCCTGATACAATGACTCTTGACATGGGTGAGGCTAATAAGAAGCTTCGCATCACTACCGTTGGTATACAGCAACTATTTGGTTTCCCTCGTGGCGGTCGTTCTGTGCCAAGGCCGTCAGAGGACGGATATGACGACGCTCTGATGAAGTTAAGAACGGAGCTTGACATTAGCAGGAACAAAGAAATCAGTACGAAGGATTTGAGGAATAAGCTCAAGGTGCTCGTCAAGGATCCTAGCAAAGATGACCTTGCTCTGAAAGTGTTCTTCATTATTGTGTTTATGAAGGTTGTGTTGCCTGGTTCTGCCCCGCGTGTTTCGAGAGAGGCAACAATGTTTGAGGGTCTCATCTTTGAGGACATGGCTAAAATGGATTATTGCCAGCTGCTGGTTAATGAGCTTAGAAGGGCTGTTGCCAAGTACCAAGATGGTGATACCATGGGGAAGGCAATCACAGGCTGTGCCATAGGGCCTGTACTATTGTACTTTGACTGCCTTATCCGTGGCAAGACTGCGGAGCCTGACATGCGAGTCCCCCACATATGTTTCATGGATCCTGCCAAGCTTTCTGATTTGGTTGATGCAGATTTGATAAAAAAAGGCAATGCAGATCCAAAGACTTGGGTGTTTGGGAAGCTTCTAGTGAGTTTTATTTCTTTTGTGTCTTGCAGACCTTTTTTTATTTTAGGTATAGCTATTTTTTGCTGTAGTGGACATGTGTACTACAGAGTCACCTGTTTAGATTTTGTCATTTCTTAAGCTTTGTGAGGTTTAGGTACGGTTTTTTAGTACTGTTGTTTCATGTGTGGTTGAATTGAATAACTTTGTTCAACTGGCATGTTGGTAAATACTAACAAATTGGCAATGACATTTAAAGTTTATTAGTGGTGTTAATTCTAAGTCTGTTAATATCATGTTTTATTTTTCCCTATGTGTTGCATTGATTGATTAACTATTTTTCCCTTTGTTTGTAGTAGAAAACTCATGAGGAGGTTGTTTTTTTCCAAGTGTATAAACGGCCAGTCCTGGAGATGCCGTCATCTCATGTTCCGAAGTTTTCATCTCTGCCTGATGAGTTGAGGGATGGCTGTGGTGTTGAGGGTGCTGGTTATGTCCCCCCTAGCCCTAGTAATGCTAGTAATTCACAGAGGCAGGGTTTTGGTATTGATGTTCCTGTTTCAGCGTTGGAGCGCGCTGAGCATATTTTAAGTAATGTGTGTTCTGAGCTGCAAAAGGTCCCAACGACAGTTGAGCGTCTGAGCTGTATCAATGGTATCCTTCCTGAAGGTCATCAATTTAATGTTGAGGAAGCTGTTGACTACATTGAGATGGAGAGAATTTTAATTGGTGATATGCGTGACAGTGCCGCTGATATAGTTCAGAGCTCAGTTCGTCTGTTGAACAACATGAAGCGTTTCAGAACTATGCAAGACTCTCGCTGCAAGCCATATGAAGAAAGTGTAAATGTTGTTATCAAGCAGATTGAGCAGGATGAGGCTACTGCCACTGACAGCAGGGTTGGTGAGGGTACTGAGGCTAATGTTTCGTATCACGAAACGAATGATGTTTGCTTGGAGCGTCCTGATGTTGATGTAAGTCAGTCCTCGGTGTTTGTAATTTTTACTATGTTGTTTTGCTGTCAGTATTGTAGTTGAACTTCCTCATCTTCATCTATTTATTAATAATTTTCTTTCATGCAGATTGAGCAGGATGAGGCTTCTGCCACCGACAGCAGGGCTACTGATGGTACTGAGGCTAATGTTTCTAATCACCATACGAACGATGTTGGCTTGGAGCACCCTGTTGTTGATGTGAGTTAGTCCTCATTGTTTGTATGTTTTTAATATGTTGTTCTGTTGTCAGTATTGTAGTTGAACTTCCTGATCTACATCTATTTATTAATTTTTCTTTTCATGCAGGAGACCAGTCATAATGTTGAGGCTACTGTTGACCATGGAGTTAATGATCCATCTACTGTTAAGTGCAAGGTTATTTTTATTTTTATTGTGTTTATTCATATTTTCTTGAATTTTCATGCGCACCAATGTGTCTTGCTTGTTTGTTTTTCTATCCCACACCGTTCAGAGTTTGCAAGTGATACCTACCTTTTTCGTTACTGTGGTTTAGTACCTTGTGTTTATTGTTGCTAATAATAGCATTGTTTTTTTGCCTCATTACATTTGAATCAGGGTCCTCTTGTTGGCGACGAGCCTTGTTTGCCTGTTGGTGATGTTGCTTTGAATGTTAGCAGCAGCAAGATCGATGATGTTGCCGTGAATGCTTCTAAGGTTTGTTTTTCTCTATACCTCTTGGTAGCTTATTTTTTATGGTTAGTTTTGCTCATATTATTCACTTTTTCTGAATTTTTATTTTCGTCAGATTACTGATGTTGAGCGTGAGGTTGTCCTTAGTGGTGGAGATGATGCTCGTGGTGTTCCATTGAGTAGTGGGCGCAATGTTGGTACCAAAGTTGCTAACGAGGATGCTGGTGCTGCCAGCATACTTGATGCCAAATCGCCTGGTGTTGGTATTGCTGGGAATGAAAATGTTTCTGATTGTAAAGATTTGCCGCCGGAGAATTTATCGCCTGGAGGTCTTGATTACGGTGATGCATTGCAAGATTCTTCTAGCATGGAGGAGGTGCCATCCGAGGATGATGAGTTACTTCTGTCAATTTATTCTGGCCCCTTGACGCAGGAGGCGCTCTTGTCGTCCCAGGATTTTCTTTCTATAGACCCTGAAAGCACAGCAATATTTGTGTCCTCTCAAGATGTCCCATCGTCAAACCCTGAAACTGGAGGCATAATAGTCTCGTCACAGGAACTACCGTCGTCGTCAAACCCTGATAGTCCAGGTAAGGACATGTAAATGAGGCGTACTTCTCAATTTTGGCATTTTGGACATGTTCTCTTGTAGTGGTTGAACTTATTATTTTTCTTCTTTTTCTGCAAGCTGAAAGTGGTAATGTTGTTAAGGTTGATACATTTTTCTTAGCTGTTACGAGGTTGCGCACGAACCATACGAAATGGTTAGTTTGGGATTTTGCCCGTACCATTTTTTTCTCTTTTTCTTTCTCTCGTATGATTAATGTTGTTGTTGCAGTAGTTTTAATTCATGTAATCTTTTGTGGTTTTCTAGTCACAAGCCAATGTTTCAAAATAAAGAATGTGATGCTAGTGTTGGTTCTATTGCTAAAGCCTTTGTCTCCACTGGCATGCTCAACTTAGACAGTGCTGACGTTGCTTTATATTCTCTACGTCAAAAGTACCGAGACACTGACAAGTTGATAGTTCCCAGATGGGTGACGGTCAGTATTTTGCTTTTTGTAAATAGGATGATAACTTTTTTTGCCAATTTTCTAACTGTTGTTGTTCTTTTTGTACAATAGACCAAGATCCGTGATGGAAATATTGATTCCAATGTGCTAAATTGGTTCACGAGATCAGGTGCTGATGGTTTTGACCAAGTAGGTGAACTTGGACTTTTTGTACTCGTGAACTAGAACTGTCATGTTTTCTTGCAGGTTTGGGAGGTGGGGGAATGAACTTGATTAGCCTGCTTTTACACCTGTACTTATGAATGGTGTGTGCTTCTTTTTTTAAAGCTGGACTTATTGTCGCAAGGAAATTGAACTGATATGTTTGTTCCTCAATTTTGGGCGGTGAATATAAACTCTTATGATTATCTGATTTTTGTTTGTACTTCTGAATTTCAATTTCCCTCTTTTATTTTATTGTTTGGAGGCTGACTTTTTTGTTTCATTATGATTTGTTAAATTCATTTTTCCTCTGCGATTTTTTTCCAGCTTCTTTTCCCTATCTTTGATCCACCGTCATTTGTGGCTACGATGAAGCCTAGCGAAGAATCTGGGCATTGGTGCTTGATTGTTCTGAATTTGAGGTTCCGTCATTTCGAGTGTCTTGATTCACTCCGTGATGAATCCTGGGTTGATGCTGTTAGATTCTTAAGGAATATGACAGAAAATATAAAGAAGCTTTGGAGGGAGTCGAGTGTAGCAAGGGCCAAACCGTTCTCGCCGGTGCATATTGATGGTTTCTCTTGCGAGTTTGTGCGGGAGCTGCAGCAGGAATAACACGTGAGTATCCGTTTTTAATGATTTTTCTTAGTTGTTTTTGTTGCTTGGAGGATGTTGTTCCTGTATTTTCGGATTTGTGATGTACCATTTTGTTTTTTCCTTTGTTTATAGGCATGATTGTGGATTCTTTATGCAACAAAACTGCAAGACCTATCATTGTCGGGAGGATGGTGTAATTGAAATGGTCGATTACAGCCATGAAGACATTCTTGACATTAGGAAGAGTTCGCTATATACCTGCGCAACTAGCGATGTGTTTGATGTTGACTTCCGGGGTTTGTTTGGCATCGAACCCTGTACATGTGCATGGCCTTTTGTAATTTTTTGCAGCTTGTACTTCTCTATTAGTACTGTCATGAATTATGGATTTGAACTTACCCTCGTGTGGTCTTCTTCTTTTTTTGTTTTTGTTTTTGTAGGTTCTTTGGCAGCTAGTTCTCGGAGCTCGAGCGCGTAGCTATTAATCTTAGCCAGGGGCGTTCTCCCGAAAAGACAAGATCTGGTGTTATGAAGGGGCGGTTGGGAGCTCTGAGAGTTTCTATGGCTGCTTGTGCAGAGAGCCCCACTACACCCAAGAATCCCATTGTGGAATTGATAGACAACGATGATGATGTTTTTGAAAAGATTACTGGCGTGGGAAGAGTCACGAGGAGCGCTACTGCCAAAGGTTTATCTCCCCTTGCTGGAATAGTGGCTCGTAGAGCTGGTGGTGCTAGGAAAGATCCTGCTTTGGATTCTGGCAATGTTGTAAGCATGAAGCGTGCGCCCAGAGCTCCTATAAAGTTTTGCTCCCCTATCCAGCAGCTTCACCCTCATAAATTCCCTCACCTGGACAAGGCTCACAAGTTGTATAATCTGTTTCTTAGTGATGAATGGCGTGAGAAGTATGCCGAGTGAGTATCTCTCATTATTTTTGCTCTTCTTTTTCTTCTATTGTTTGTAACTGCTAGATAAATATGACCTGAAATGTTCCTTTTTATACAACTTGAACTGCTATGAATGCCTTATCTTGCTTCTCCTTCTTTTTGTTCTTGTGTGTGCTATAGGAATACATTCTCAATGATACCTCAGCCCGATGAAAGCGTAACTAGCTTCACTGGGAATCGCGTTTGGGAAGTTTTTTCACCTGGGAAAATGATGGAGGGTGATGTAATGGACTTCCTCATTGATGATTGGAAGCAAGATCCCGAGAGAAATGTTGATTTCGCATCTGGGAAAAGGGTATTGTTGAGTCCATATTTCATCACGGTAATCAATCCGATCGTTTCTTTCTGTTGAACAAGACCGCCTATTGTTTTTATGAGTTTTAATAATACTTTGCTTGTTGATCCTCTTTCGCTGTCTATTTCTTTTTTGGCTTTTTTGCAGGTTGTGCTTGACTGTACGTTTACGGTGATGAAAATAAAGTGCTTAATGTGGAGAGTGCAGCGAGAGATTTCAAGAGCTATGTTAAAGATAAGGAAGACTTGCTCAGTGCCGACCTTGTGAGATCTACTAGCTGATTTTTGCTTTTATTTGTTTGTTGTGATGCTGGTTTTTATTTTGAACATTTAACATCTCTTTTTTGGTCATTTGTTTTTAGATCATGATGCCTCTATTCAAGCCTATGATTTTAGCAAAGGATAAGAAAGTGAACCACTTTTCCTTATATGTCATGAATCGGTACCGAAGTAGCGTTAACATCCTTGACTCTTTACCTTATCCGAAGAACCATCGTCCTTCAAAGAACACCTATCATAAAGACTGCGAGAAGATTGTGAGTGACATTTATTATCTATACTGGATTAACTTTTCTGCATCTTTGTTTCTGCTTTTCTAAGACCTAAAAATGTGTGGTTTCTTTTGTTTTTTTTACAGATTTCTAGATTGGTCCAAGTAATGAAGGCTGTGTATGGTGATGCTCAGTACAATGCGAGCAAGCAGCCCAACTGGGAGTTGTTTGCAAAGAAACCAACGTTTGTCAAGGTTCCACTTCAAGGGCCGAATGAATGTGGCCATTATACTCTGAAGTATGCGGGATCCTATGATGGTGAAAACATCGTTGAGAACATTCAACATAATGACGTGGGTTCTAGTTGAGCTTTTCACTTTCTGTGTTTGGCTTATTGTGTATCCTTTTTTTTATGTGTCATGATTTTTGATACTTTGTTTTATTGTTTTGTAGCCACGTATTGTTGATTGGAATGCTGAGGATCTGTATAGAGTTGTGTTCAACCGGAATAGCCAGCTTGTGGTGACGGAGCTTCCCAAGGAGGTTCAGGCTTTGGCTCCTGATGCATAGGAGAAATGGTCATCATTTGCGTAGTGAATGGGATAGTTGTGTGATATATCTCTTGAAAGCACTATAGGCTTTTGTTTGTGGTTTTTGGATGTCTTGTCAAGTACTATGTAATAACTGGTATATTTTGTGTTGTGTTTGAGTGTGGCAGAATGTTTAACAAACTTTTTTCGATGATGATATTGTGGTTGAATAGCTGTTTCACTTGTGTATGTTTCATCGGGAATTCGTTTTGGTTAAGTTTTATTTTTTGTACTGAAGTCTTATACACTAGTTGAACTAAAAATACCTTTTTTCATCAGGATTTTTTTTCAAGTGAATTGCGAGTTGTTGCTGGAAAAGTGAGATTTATTTTATTTTCATCTGTCCCAACCTAAGTTGGACCTTTATAGTTTCTGTACACTCTTTTTCTTGTACTTATGGTATAGATCTGTTAGTACTGAATTGTAATCTCATTCAGCGTAAGGCATTTAAAATTGAGAGCCAAACATTTTGTTTGAATTTCTTGAGTTTTAGTAGTTGAACTTCATAGTAAAAGTTAAAGCATTGGTTTAAATTATCTACATTTATTAGGTAGCCCTATTAAGTTCATAACTACTTCACTAGTCAATATGGACTGATGCTTCTGTTGTTTGGTATGATCATAGTACTTGCGGTATAGACTAAGTTGTACTGAGATTTCAGTTGTATTATTTATGTTATTCTTAGCGTGTCACTGTTTTAGGGAATGCGAACTGAAGCTTCCCATTCCTTTTTATATTTTGTAGAATGAATGTACCATGTGTTCAAGTGTACCAGAACTTTCAGTCCTAGCATGTTAGTGACTAGGAAATAAGTACTGATGGTTCTTTGATTTTCCTGTTGCGGTACTTAGTAAATTTTTGTTTTAACTTCTTGAGTTTTAGTAGTTGAACTTCATAGTAAACGTTAAAGCACTGGTTTAAATTAGCTACATTTAACAGGTAGCCCTATTTAAGTTCATAACTACTTCACTAGTCAATATGGACTGATGCTTCTGTTGTTTGGTATGATCATAGTACTTGCCGTATAGACTAAGTTGTACCGAGATTTCAGTTGTATTATTTCTGTTATTCTTAGCGTGTCACTGTTTTAGGGAATGTGAATTGAAGCTTCCCGTTCCTTTTTATATTTTATAGAATGAATGTACCGTGTGTTCAAGTGTACCAGAACTTTCAGTCCTAGCATGCTAGTGACTAGGAAATATGTACTGATGGTTCTTTGCTTTTCCTGTTGCAGTACTTAGTAAACTTCTAACTACTATTAGCACGATGCTTTTAGTACTGAATGTTGTCCTCGGCTGGAACTTATTCTTTTCAGTGTTCTTCTGAAACTAAAAACTGATTTTTAGTGTGATAGTACTGATGTACATGTCTAAGCTGTACTGAGCGTCCAAGGCTACTATTTGCTTTTGTCCTTAGTTAGTCTGCCACTGTTTTTTTATGAAAATATTTATGTGTTATTTTTGTTTCTCCATGACTAGTGCTGCGTGGCAGCCATCAAGTTTCAACTTCAACCTATTTCAACTTCAAATGATGGATCAACAAATAGGAAGCTAGCAAACTTGTTGGATGACATAAGCAGACGATGTACTTGATAGACATAGGCAAACTTGTTCAAACCCTGACACACATAACATAAGGTAGCTTGTTCAACATAACGAAAGCAAACTACATATCTGAAACAACAAATTAAGGACAGGCAGAAGGCGAGCAACACGAATGCAGACTTTCATGCATCTTCTTCCCGCGAAGTTGCAGTGGTAGTAGGGGTCAGGCTCCTACTCTTTTGAAATATCCCAACTTGTCACGATGTTGTCGATTGTATTCCATGACTTGTACGTTGCATACGCATCTATTCCTGCGTACATGATGAGGTTGTCTGGCAGCGGGCTGGTCCCCCACAGTTTGTGGTCTGCCCTGTCCATATTCGTCTTCATGCCATCGTAGAATGCGTGGATGACGCCGCCTGCAACATCGGCCAAGGACTCGTAGTATTTGTCGGTCTTTGGATCTTTCCACTTGCGCTGCATGTCGATGAAGTTGTTGGGGTTGATCTCCAAACCAGACTTGTCCAACATCCGCTTGTCACCTCCAATGCTGAAACCGACAAATGTGTACAATTTCTTCTCCTGCAGGATGTCTTTGAGGCGCTTGGGCCTGCAAGGGAGGAGACACACATTTAAAGACTAGTCTTCTTTTTTGAAGATTTAATTCGTCTGCTTTTTTTGGTTTTACAAGTGATATCCATGAGGTAGATGCTTATATATTATAAGTCATGGATGAATGTAGTTCAGAAACTAGTACACAAAGTCCTGAAATTAAATTCAACTACACCATGTTTTTTTCTTTTTTGCTATCTTCATTGCTTCGCCAAATGCTTCACCAAATTCAAGAATCATTTTAGCAGAGTCAATGATATATGTGTTGCTTGATTCAAGTTTAGTTTTCTTCTTTGTTGAATAAAAGACCTATACCAGTGCTTGATACATATTTGTGCATTAGTTCTATATCAAGTTCAGAAATTAATTTGAGAAACATGTGCATCAAGATATGGACCTATACCACTTCACCCAAGATCTTTTAATACATCAATTCTATAAACTATACTAGTGCATCAAGATTAGAATCTATGCTAGTACATCAAGTTTAGAAATTAATTTGGTGCAGAATGCTATAAACATTTTTTCAGATGCTAATCTGGTGAAACAATCAACTTCACAGTTTCAGAAATGCATGTAACTTGAGAAACATGTACTCGTGCATCCACTTCACAAACTATAGTAGTTCATCTCTTTGGGAAACAAGATTAATTAAGTTTTTAGTGAGTAGTACTAGTACAACAGATGAATGAACAGTAGTATGGGTTACCATTTTGTGGCTGTTGCGATGTGGTATACCAAGCAGAGTACCTCGATGCACAACTGCATGACTGCCGCCATCTATGGAGGTTCTTCTTTGTTGGTGTACTCCACATCAACTCCGATGAAGCTCGGATACAAGCCGCCGCCCTTCATCCTAAGCCTGCTCATCACCTGGTCAGCCTTGTTTGGTACGCTGGTGCAGACGATCTCTACCATCTCCTTGCCATGGAGCTCAACCCCTTTGAGTGTTTTGGTGTACTCACGCTTCTCGCCGGGGACGTGAATTTTGACGAGGTTGTTGCTCTTGTTTGACGTCTCACCATGGTGATGCTTGGCGGACGGTTCCTCCACCATCGCCTTCCTCCGGCGACTATGGGCTTGGGAGAGAGAAGTTTGTGGTTTGTGTGCACTGGAGATGGAAGCAACAATGGTGGTTCTGCGAATGAGGCAGAGATGGAAGACAATGGGGTATTTTGCAGTGCGTCGACGAGGGTGTGTGGGAGGCGATTCATGGGGGGCGTGGGTGTAGTGGTCGTGGGGGTCGCCGTTTGCAGTGCCTCGTGGCAACCGCCCAGTGGGTGGCGCGGGTGGTGGCCTGGAAGAACTAACCGTCCAATACAAAGTTTTTTACTGCTGCACTAATTAGTCTTGTCAAGCTGTACTTACGATCTGCTAAATCCCACTTGCATGTCTCAGGGGTGGTGATGATGGCATTTTGCACTGTTTAGGTGACTTATGCTTTGTGATGTTTTTCCATGTGGATGTTAAGTATTGTTTTTCCATTGAAGTCTTATAGAGTAGTTTATCTCAAAACATTTTTTCAGTGCCCTAAGAGTTGTTGCTCAAAACTGGTACTTATTTTATTTTCATCTATACCAACCTAAGTTAGGCATTTATAGTTTTTGTATTCTCATTTTAGTGCACTTATGGTTTAGTACCGTGTGAACTGAATTATAATTTCATACAACGCATGGGTTTGAAATTTGATGCTACAGTGGTGTGAGTGGCCTGACTGATCCTGCTGTTTTAGTACTGATGTCATATGTATGTTCGAACTTAGTTTTTTTTTTGTTTTTTTGGTGGGGTGGGGGTTTGAGATTATTTTACGACCAGATCGTTCATTAAGGTGTGGACAGATTTTATATAAATAAGAAATTTAGCAGAATTGACAAATAAATTCTATTTGAACTTCTTGCATTTTAGTAGTTGAAGTAGTCAGATTTTATATAAATAAGAAATTTAGCATAATTGACAAACATTATATATTTGAACTTTTCGCATTTTAGTAGTTGAACTTGTCATAATAGACAAACATTATATGCTTGAACTTTTTGCGTTTTAGTAGTTGAACTTGTCAGATTTTATATAAATAAGAAGTTTAGCATAATTGACAAGCATTATATGTTTGAACTTTTTGTGTTTTAGTAGTTGAACTTGAAAGTAATATTTAATTCGGTTTTTAAAATTATGTACATTTAACAGATAGGCTATTAAGTTCTCTTCTTTTTAGAGGTTCATTGTTTTTGTATCATATTTTCTCCTTTTTTCTTGTAGAGGTTAATTGACAAACATTTTTCTTGTAGTTTATATTTCTTTGTCCCGCCCTCTGGTTTTGTTTAACTGGGCTTATTGGTGGGGTGTTTTGTTGACGATGCAGGCTATTGTGCCGTTTGCTGGCCCTGATAGCTCTTCCGCGCGGCTGTGCAGCGCGGCGTGCGCGTGCGCTCTGGGTTTAGTCCCACCTCGCTAGTTGAGGGGGCTCCAGACTTGTTTATAAGCGCAGCCGAGGCTCACCACTCGAACTCCTCTGAACACTTACCTGAGCGCTTATACACGGCGCTCACTCTGTCTCTTGACCTGTGGGCCCTGGTCGGCAGGTCCTGCGTTGTGCGGATTACTAGGGATTCGCTCACGGGCTCGAGTTCAAGCATCTAGCATGGTCAGGGCCTGCGACTGACCTTGGGTGGTCATTTTTTTTTGTTTTTGTTTGTTTGAATCTAGTACTTGACTCCAGCAGTAACTTGGACTGATACTTTTTGTTCTAGTTCTTGTCAGTTTTGTGTGAGCGTAATCTTTTTCATTTGAGTTTTTTTCCTTCTTTTTTGTGTTTGTTTTTGTGATTATTCTCAAAGGTCTTCTGGTGTCATTTTCAGAACTATGGTACTTGTGTGTAGACTGAGTTGTACTGATAGTGCATTCCTAGTAGCGCTTACGGACTGATGCTTCTTTGTACTTTTTGTTGTAGTAATTATGTACTGTCCGATCAAGTGTACTATTACTGTCATTCTTAATCTGCAAGCGACCAACATAAGTGTGTGCTGATGCTTCTTAACTTTTTCATGTTTGTAATACTTGTTAATTTTCTAGCAGCTACATATGAATGAGAACACTACATGAAGTACTAAGAATTTTTGCTTCAACTTTTGAAGCATTGTTAAGCAACACGAATTGTGCTGATTGTTCTCAATGTTATGTTTTCTATACAATACTGAATCGAAACTAGACATGGAACAACGTTGTGTGATTAGTTGCGTCATAACTAGTACTTTAGAGCAGCCACAACGTTCCATTCAAAAGGTACTTTTCAATTTTGAAATGATGGATTAACAACATACGAAGCTACCAAACTTATATAATGAGATAAGAAAAACATTGTATTTGATGACATAACTAAACTTGTTCAAACATGACAAGCACGACATAATCATACTGGTTCAACCCAACAAGAGAAAACTACTAATTTGGAATAACAAGATAAAAGGCAAGCACAAGTGGAAGTAAAACGAAGGCAGGCTCTGATGTATCTTCATCCCTAAAAGGGGCAGAAGGGGCGATCGTAGTAGTGGTCAGCCTCCCGCTCTTTCGCATATCCCGAACCATCTGTGATGTAGTCGATTATGAACCATGACTTGTACGTGGCATACGCATCTACTCCTGCGTACTCGATGAGGATGTCTGGCAGCGGGGTAGTCCCCCACAGTTTGTAGTCTTCCTGCGTGTTGATCTTCTTCTTCATGCCTTTGTAGAATGGGTGGATAACGCTGGCTGCAACATCAGTCAAGGAGTCGTACTCTTTTCCGGTGTATGGAACTCTCCACTTGCGTTGAATGTCGATGAACTTGTTGGGGTTGATCTCCAAACCGGACAACTTCAGCTTCTCTTTGTCACTTTCAACGCTGAAACCGGCAAATGTGAACAACTTCTCATGCTGCAGCATCTTGCTCAAGCGCTTGGGCCTGCAAGGGGAGAGACATTTTGAATATTAGCATTAATTTGATGTTTGAATTATTCATTTTTGTTTTGTTTTACAAGCGATGAATCCATGAAGAATTTGTTTATGTAGGATAAACAATGGATGAATGTACTTCAAAAACTAGAAAACAAAGTTCTGAAATTAAATTAAGTACATCATGTTATTCTTGTTTTTGGATATACATAGTTTTAGTCAATGTTGTATGTTTTGCATTGGTACTAGTTTAGTTTACTTTTGTTGAATAGGATAACACATAACCAGTGCTTCACCAAGTCCTTAGTTTATTTTCTTATGAAAATAACATTAGATCAAACACAGAAAATACTTCACTACATCAAGTTCAGAAACGTCTTTTTAATACATCGAGTACATAGACTACACTATTCGATCAACTTGAGAAACTACACTAGTCGATCAACTTCAGAATTTAATCTTCTACAAGATTATCCAAATAGTAATCCAGTGCATCAGGTTCAAAAATACATTTACAGTGTATCTACTTGAGAAAATGCAGTAGTGCATCGACTTTTCACAAACCACACTAGTACATCTAGTTGGGAAACAAGTGTGATGAAATTTTCAGGATACGATACTAATAAAACAGATAAACCATACAGGGCAAATGGGTCGGATGGCTCACCATTTTGTGGCCACTGCGATGTGGTACACCAAGCAAAGCTCCTCGACGCATAACTGTAGGACTGCTGCCATCTGGGGAGGTTCCTCTTCGTTGGTGTAGTGCACACCAATGCCGACGATCCTACGATTCGGACTCTTGCCACCAAGCTTCCTCCAGAGCCTGGAGATCACGTCATCGGCCTTTTCTAGTATGCTGGTGCAGACGATCTCCAGCGTCTCGTTGCCGTGGAGCTCAACCCCTGTGAGGGTTGTTGTGTACTCGCGCTTCTCGCCGGGGACGTGGATGTCGACGAGGTTGCTGCTCTTGTCCGACGTCTCGGCATGATGATGCTTGGCGGACGGTTGCTCCGCCATCGCCTTCCTCCGGTGACTGTGGGCTTGGGAGAGAGAAGTTTTTGGTTTGTGTGTAGTGGAGATGGAAGCAGCAATGGTGGTTTGTGGGAATGAGGGAGAGATGGAAGAGAATGGGGTTTTTGTAGTGCATGGACGGGGATTTGTGGGAGGCAGTTCGTCGGGGGCGTGGGTGTAGTGGGTGTAGTGGTGTGGGGTCACCGTTTGCAGTCCCTTGTGGCAACTGCTCAGTGGGTGGCTCGGGTGGAGGCGTGGAAGAACTAACCGTCCAAGTTAAATGGTTTTTACTGCTGCACTGACTAGTCTTGTCAAGCTGTACTTATGACCTGCTAAATCCCACTTGCACGTCTCTGCGGTGGTGATGATGGCATTTTACTGTCGCATTGATTCGTATAGTCAAGCTGTACTTATCAGCTGGTTATGCCACTTGCAAGTGTCAGGGTCGGTGATGATGGAGGTCTGAACTCCTCTATTGTGGTACTTGGACTAGTGATTGAAGTGTAATTGAACGTACCAAATACCAGTGAGACTATGTGTGATGCTAATGTTTTTTAAAACAATTTTTGTATTTTTTCAAGGATTGTTTATATCAAGATAATCTCTGAGTATTTTTTACAGATAAATTAGATTTTTCATCAGTACAGGATGTATTATAATCGCATTTTGCTTGAGGTAATTATTTTTATATACTGATGGTCTTTCTGAATTGGGACTGGCAGAAGCAGACATAGCTTTGTTTTTTCAAAACGATGTTTTTAGGCATTCACGGGTGTGTTTTATTTACTATGCCTTTGTACTAACGACTAAGAATTATCAGTACTGATGTACTACAAGAGTTTAAATTTTCCTTGACATATTTTTGCCGAGTTACTGGTCGACAGTAGCGTTTGTGTCAGATATATCCAGATAAGTTTTTTCAAATGTATTTGTGACTGCATTCAAAAGGATTATCAAATGGTTTACATAATAATGTCACTGCTCCAGCGGGCACAAATCATAAATTATATCAGTACTGATGTGTACTCTGCCTTGTACTGGCGATTGAGAATTATCAGTACTGATGTACTATAAGAGTTTAAATTTTCCTTGACATATTTTTTTGCTGAGTTACTGGTTGATAGTAGCATTTTGCGTCAGATATATCCTGATAAGTTTTTTCAAATGTATTTGTGACTGCATTCAAAATGATTATCAAATGGTTCACATAATAATGTCACTTCTCTAGCGGGCACAAATCATATATTATATCTTAACTATAGTACTGATCGAGAAATCAACGATAAAGCTAAATAAGTTTTGGTCACGGTAGTGTTTCTGAAATGTTTCCTCATTGTGTGCCGATGCAACTGAGACTACAAGCTTATTTTTGAGTTGACGCAGCAGGATAACCACTATGTATTGTTCAGTCTTGAGCTTCTCCTAACTGGCCCCGAATGTTGTGCCTTGCCAGCGCCCTTTCCAGGTTGAGCCTTGGCATCTTCATCGTCAGTTTCACTTTCCTTGCCGCCGACACTGTCACCTTCATTGTCTTCATCGGATTGGTCGTCATTCTCGTCAAACTCTTCTTCTTCATTGTCTTCATTTGATTTTTTGGAACTCTGTACCTTGCCCTGTTTCTGTTCAGCTCCACTAACCTCCTTGCCCACTTTGCACGTGCGGGCATTATGTCCGTCAGTTCCCCCACACTTGCGGCAAGTGTAGCTGTTACGTGTGTTGTCTCCATTGGTAGAAACCTGGGTGGCTCAAATCTGCTTGTTCTTGTTGACAGTGGCATCTGTGCGGAGTGGGCATGTGCGGTAGTTATGGTTGCTCACAACGTTGCAGAATCCGCATGCCCTTATCTCCACGCGCTTGATGGGGCGTGGTGGCTTTTTGGTTGATGCTTTCGCAGCTTTCGCTATTTGCGTCTTGCTCTTCCTCCCCTTTGTGTTTGAGAATATGGGTGGTTTAATCACCCTTTCCTGCTGCTGCTGGTAGGATGTGCTATTGTCATGTTGTTCGCCTACAGAACCATCAAGCTCATGATCTCGCATGTGAGCTTGTTGGTGCTCTTGAGTGTGCACATGGGCAAGCTCCGGTTGCTGCTGCTCCGCTTCCTCGTTATTGAATGGGTCAATAGCTCCCAGATGGTTCATCTCAGATAACATTGTAGCAATATCCTGCTCAATGGCTTCATTGTCCGCGACACCTCCATTTTTAGCAGAATGCATGGCGTCGAGTTCTTGTTCAAGTTTGTCCATGATGATCCGCGACCTCGCCATTTGCTCTTGGCTTCCCAAGCTTTTTCTGTGCACCCTCATGTTCAGCGTCAGCAGTGAGCTTTCAATGCAGTATTGGGATGCCTTGTTTGATGCTACTGTCCTCAAATCATTTCTGTTGAATGTTGGCTGGATGTTCGGGTGTTTGGTGTATCTCTCCTGAGGATGTATTTCTCTGGAACGCTGGCAGCCTTAATTGTCCGCATCATGCACAGGACATCCACTCAGAAAAGACCTATATTGTTTTTGGAAGAGGTGCATGTTTTTTGTCATTTCATTCGAACAAAAACTTTGCAAAAAAAAGTAGTACGGTATGTAACATCTTTTTTGTAGTCCTCACTTGTTTGTTCCCATAGCCTGCACTCGCACTCATATGTTTCTCCCACGGGGTCTGCAACCACTTGGAACACGTGCTGAGCCCACAAAGACAGTTTTTGTGGGTGGTTGTAGCGCGCGAGGTACTTTGTGGGCTCTTCTGTCTTTGTCCTGTGAAGAGTGTGCTCAGTTTTAGCCTTTTTTCTGATCTCGCTGTACACAACTCGTGACTAGAGCTTTGCCATCTGGGTGTCAAACCCATAGAAGGTTGGCGTGTTTTGTTCCTTCTGCACATGCAAGAAGGATGACCAAATTGTTAGTTTTCTCGCAGCAAAAACTTCTAATAAAGTTTTACTTTAGTAAGCATGTTTTTTTGTCTTACGATAAGTGATAGAGCTATATCCGGTTAGCCATTGTCTCCTATTTCTCTGTCTGCCTCCTAGTTTTGACGCAGGAGTTTACCTGGTTGACAAACCGGTGTAGGTTTTGTCTCTCACTTACGAAGTTCTTCTTGAGCACTTAATACATGCTCTCACTTCGCAGTGTGGATGTCATTTTGGCGCAGAAAATTTGTTTGAAGTAGGCTGATACACATCTCTCACGCTCGTTCCACATGCCCACCATTGTGGCATAATCGTGGAGGTTGTACTTATCCATGAGTCTTTTCCAGGTATCCTCAAACTCAGTTGGCATGAGGGGCCAGTTGAGCATTGATGTGAATTCATCCTTAAAGTCATCGTGCAGGTAGTACAGGTATGCGAGGTGTTCCTTGTACTTCTTCATAATGAGCCAGCAGCATAGCTTATGTACTGTGTTCTTGAAAACATCTGGGATCGCCAAAGCCATTGTCAGGCACTGGTCTGGTAATGAGAAAATAGACTCGGAGCGGTCAGCAGATGGTTGTGCATATATACCAATAGAACTGACACAACATTTTTACTGTGTTATTTCCTTTTTTTGGATGGGTGGTGGTGGTTGGGGGTGGTTTTGGCGGTTGTACCTGTGAGGATGCATATAGGAGCCTTCCCTCTCATGCACCTTAAAAATGTCTTGAACAGCCACTTGAATGAACCTGCATCCTCATCTCTTATCAGGGCGAAACCAAAGAATGTAGTCTGTAAGTGGTTGTTAGTTCCGAAAAACACCCCAAGTGGCATATGGTACTTGTTGGTCTTATATGTTGTATCAAACGTTACGCAGTCCTCAAAGTCCTGATACGCCCCTCGGCAGCTTGTGTTCGCCCAGAATATGTTCCTAACTCTGTCGGACTCATCGAGTTGCATGTCACAGAAGTATTCCCTGTTTATAGCTTTCATCTCCCTAAAGAAGTTGACAGTCTTGATGACATCGTCCACATCATCAATCCTTCAATTCTTTGCTTTCCTGGATATTAAAAGTTCATTGAAAAAATGCATGTTGAACTGGCGTCAGGGCATGTGTTGCGTAATATGTTTGTACTGACAGATGCAATAAGACGGAGGAAGTTTTTGGGAGGAGAACAAGTTTGTACTTACAGGTTACTCAGGTCTTTGGCATTCATTTCGAGGAAGTAGCTACCAGGGTCATCACCGCCCAGTATGCTCATGATTTGCACGTGTTCAATGCCTTTGAACTACAAGTACTTGACGTACTCCAAGATTGTTTTGTCAAAGTTTTTGTGGGAGTGCAAGAAGACAAGCATTTCTGTGGTGAGCTGTAGCATGTGATTGTGTTCCCGGATTATCTCTTTTACGACAAATGTTCCATCATTTTCCTTCTTCAGCCTCATTTTAGCCACGCAGTTAGTTCTGGCTGTCTTCTTGTTACACTGTCTATTTGCTTCAGACACCTTGGGTTCATAAACTCCATAGCACGTGCAATAAAGGTAGGCTATGGTCTTAAACTTGGGGCCTTCCCTGACAGCAAAACCCGCGTGCTTCGCATATACGTTGTAGAAGTTCTTTGTTTCTTCAAGAGTTTCAAACCGCATCTCTAGCCTTGGAAGAACGTAAGCTTCAATGTCAGGTGGCTACATGCAACAGTGAGCAAACAAAAACGTAGTTATGAAAATGTTAGATGGGGTGGTCACAGCACCATGGTATGGACTGTGCTTGTATGTTTTTTTCTATATGGATACTTACATGTGTATAGCTCTGCGCTGCCTCTGGTGTTTGTTGTTCACCCTGGTGTATGGGCGCGGGTGTTGTCACCCTTGGCACATGCAGCAATGCATCTCTTGGAGGGAGCAACATTGATGAAGATCTCCGTCTCTCATTGTACGGCCGTCTCCCCTCAGATTCATTGTCTATATGGCTTATATCTTGTACTTTTTAACCTGCTAGAGTGGACAAAAATTCTGTCTCTTTGGCCTGGTCTTCCCGTTGCAACCGCTTTCGCAGCACGGATGATTGATGTTGATGGAGCGATTGGTGGAAGCCTTGTTGCAACCCATCTACGGCTTCCTGTCCTTGGCTTTTTGCATGCGCTAGGGAAGGAAAACATTTGTTGTTTGTGATATTGTTGGCCTTGTTGCAACCCAACAGCGGCAAAGCTTGCATTCCCAGATATTGGTGTTTGCTACATAGAAGAACCTGTCCGTGTTCTGATGATTCCGGTGTATCTTGAAATTTGCCTGTATTGTTGAAGTATCCAGGTGGTATTTCTGGTGTTACCCAACCAGGTGGTGCCCCATATCTACTTGGCTCATCAAGCGCTCGCTGCGTGTGCCGCCTTCCATGCTTCTGCAAATGACATTCAATAGTTTTGAGATTAATCTGGTTCCGTTTTCAGTCGAACTGGTGAACACTCATGTTTAACACTAATGTACTGATGTACTGTTTTTTTAGCACTGCTTGTAAACTGGACATTGAACTGATGCATGACTTCTCTTTTGTTCATCTATAACTTGTGCAACTACACTAGAAGTACTCCTAGTTTATGTATCATTGAACTTACTGTGTAACAAGTGTATATTTTTTTCAACAACATTCTTTGGCTAGTTCGGACTGACGCAACTACACGGCATATACTATTAGCAATAACATCATACAACTTGTAGTGGTAGCTGAACCTTATATAAAGCCTAGTAGCTCCTTCGGCTGATGCATAACTTTATGTTTTTTGGCTTGTACTGAAGCTAGCATATTAGAGGTACTGACAGCAACCTCGACATCCAAATTGTGCATCAAGTGGCAGGGGTGTAATGAACTGATCAAGTACTGCATTACAATTTTCATCTAGAACTTATGCATCTACATTACAAGTACTGCTAGTTTATGAATCATTGAACTTACTGTGTAACAATTTTATATTTTTTCAGTAACAGTTTTTTTACTCGTTCGAACTGACGCAACTACATGACTTGTACTCTTAGAAATAACAACATACAACTTTTAGTGGTAGCTAAACCTTAGTACTATCTACTTGGACTGATGCATAAGTTTAAGTTTTTTTACTTGAACTGAAGCTAGCATATTGGAGGTACTGATAGTAACCTCGACATCCTAATTGTGCATCAATGCATCTACATTACAAGTACTGCTAGTTTATGTATCATTGAACTTACTGTGTAACAATTTTATATTTTTTAAGTAACGTTTTTTTTACTCGTTCGAACTGACGCAACTACATGACTTGTACTCTAAGAAATAACAACATACAACTTTTAGTGGTAGCTGAACCTTAGTACTATCTACTTGGACTGATGCTACCATAATAGAGGTACTGACATTAATCTCGACATCCTAATTGTGCATCAAGTGGCAGGGGTGTAAATGAACTGATGCAAGCATTTGCAATGTACCATCGGGTTCGTCTTCATAGCAGGACTGATGAACTGATGGACTAACACAAATGTGGGAAGCAGACATTACCTCCAGTAGACTGACTTCTTCTCCCTCTCGTGGGCATCGTACTGGCATGTTCTTGGGAGGCGGCGCCATTGACGCAGCTCCTGCTTGTGGTGGACGTCTGGTGAAGAGGTTCGTTGAGGCAGCACCTTGCGGGGATCACTGCCCCGGAGAAGGAGCCTCGGCGACGGAGGGAGGCAGGAGGCGGGGATGATGGCCCCATGGATGGATCTGGAGACGGAGGGAGGCAGCAGGCGGGGATGACGGCCCCGTCGATGGATCCGGTGACGGAGGGAGGCAAGAAGAGGGGATGACGGCCCTGTCGATGGATCCTGCAGCAGAGGGAGACAGGAGGCGGGGATCACACCCCCGATGATGGATCCGGCAATGGAAGGATGCAGGAGGCGGGGATCACGGCCCTATCGACGGATCCGGCGATGGAGGGTGGCAGGAGGTGGGGATCACGACCCCGTCGCTTGATCCGGCGACAGAAGGATGGAGGAGGCGGCGGCAGATCCGTCGCCGGCCAGTCACGGCGCCGCGGGCTCCCTCGCTCCGGCTGTCGCCGTCGCTCGCTCTCCCATGATGCCTGCCTCCGGCGGAAGAAGGCGGGTTGGGGTCGGGCGGATTCTACGGTGGTCTACGCGTTGTGTCTATAGGGGGCGGGGGGAGCGTGGTAACAGAATAATATTCTGTTATGGGTAACAGAATAGTCCATCCCTACATATATATATATACACACACATACATACACACACACACACACACGTGTGTGTGTGTGTGTGTGTGGGTGTATTCTACTGGATGACTAAATATGCAATCAGAGGCTACATAGCAGCAAGGAAGAGTGTTACCTTAATGTTCTGATGATGTCTAGATATACATGTAATAAAATCTTATAAAATGGGATGGAGGGAGTGTTGTACTACGTCATTTTGCAATTGTTGTTTAGCTTCTAATATTAATTTGGTGCTTTTAGGTACATATGTCATTGCTAAAGATCCACATTTTGACCCTTTCTGTGCATGGGGCAATGAGATATTCATGAACCAGCATCAAGTGAGGAAACTAATAAAGATTGTGACTAAAATGGGTCAAAAGATGTCACTCGAACTATTTGTTTACACTTTATGGAAGACAACAGTGGACTGCAGGATGGTAAGTAAGAACTTCGTAGCCTTCTTTTTACTGCCTATAATGAGTTGTGTTAGATGACAATGTCTGAATCTTTTTCCCTTTGCAGTGGATCCTGAAGCAGTTTACTCAAGATTACCTCTCAAACTACATGATTGGCGGCCGACCATCACAAGGGGTTGGACTAGAGTCGTGCGTGCCTTCTGCACCCAGGAGAGCACAATAGGGTCGTTCCGCTTCACCTTGTTCAGCAACCAGAATGTTTGTCGCCTCTTTCTTTACAATCTATAATAGTACAAGTATAGCACCCTGGTTCATCATTCTTTATTTGGTGCTTATGTCGATGGTGTGCATGTCTTTGGAATAGAGTAGTAGCGTGGGTCCGCTTGACTATAAGGAACTATTTATCCGCATATATAGCTTTCTCTGCTACTCCTTCGAGTGATCGGTATGCAGTGCATGTGTCCGTAGACATGACAACTTGTCCATGGAAGTTCAACTACGGCAACCATCGCGTTTCATCTTGCGATTCCCACGACGCCTCTCCAACCTACGACACCATGTCCCCTGACGTGCGCCTCACCCTTCTCGGCCGCACCACCCCTCTGCCTTTGTGTGCATGACATGTGGGCCACCTAAAATGCGGCGAGCGTCAAGTTTCTACCACAACCACATGCGATTCCCACGACGCCGCTTGAACCCATGACACTACACGTCCCCTGACCTGCAGCTCACCCCTCTTTGCCCCAGTACCCCTTTGCCTTCGGTAGCATTAGATGTGGACCAGTCACCTATCAAGTCCACATGTTATTGACTCAAAGGTAGGTGTAGTAAGGCGCTGAAGCTCAGTCCCGACGGCCCTGAGAGGGAAATGTAACTCCTGCGCCAAGGCTTGTGGTGCTACCGCTACACGAACTCGTGCCAAACTTGAGATTTTTTTCTTTACTATACATGCACGCAACAATTTAATGGACATTGTAATCTCAACATGTGATGGGGAGCTCTAAATTTGAATTAGAAACTTATAAAACGAAAAGATTCAAAACAAATAAACTGGGGGAGAGGGAGTATATCGTAGGATGTGTCCCATACAAAATAAGTCCCCTGGTACAGTGTCTTTGTACTCGTACGGCAACAAATCGGCCGCAGACAGCATGGTCCGCCTTTGACCGCCATGTGCAAGGTTCATGCTATCTTATTCTATCTCACAGTGGTTAAACCGTACCAATTCATGCGGTGGCCCGTTGCATGGCTGATCCCAATGTTGGACAAAGCTTCTACGGCAATGGTGTCACTGTTGTAAATGTTGTGCAAATTGATGTTGGTACCCTCCCGTACATATGCAACCCAATCTCCACTCGCACCGAGCCTAACCTGTGAAATAGTGGGCAGGGGGCGAATTAGGAAATGGACACGGAAGTAGTCTTTAGAATGCATTTACTACATGATCAAAGTCATCTTATTTGCTCATCGGAGGAAATCCGAGTGCCCCTCAACGTCGGCATCTCAAGGGGCGTCAACTTGCAACTACGGCCACGCCACGCTGGAGAGACCCCCAAGGAAACATCCTCGTGCGTTCCACGGAACATCAAGATGCATTTGTATGAGTAGTTTATCTTGCGAGAGAAAAGGATGAACGAGGGAAGGCCTCTAGAGATAGAGATAGACACTACTACTACCAATGTGCTGGCCCGTGCATTGCACTGGATCGAAAGTAGTAGAATAATACTTGTTCACGTGCTTGAAATATAAACACTCTAGTCTTGATATACATGTGTCAGCAGACATGACAGCTTGTCCATGGAAGTTGAACCACGGCAACCATCACGTTTCTTGTTTCTACCACTGCCACACCGACACGCAATTCCCACGATGCCGCTCCAACCCACGACACAACGTCCCCGATATGTACATGGATCCTATGACCTGGCGATCACTGCCTTGCCCTGCCTTTCCTTCGCTGACAGGTGGGACCCACGCTTGTGGGTCCCACATGTCAGTGACAGAATGGTAGGATTGTTCGCGTCATCCCTCTCGGCCCCACCGCTCATCTGCCTTTGTGTGCATGACATGCGGGCCAGCTGAACTGCGGAGACCATCAACTTTCTACCACAAACACACCCGATTAGACGCGGTTTGCCTGCTCCGCTGCTGTGCTCCGATCCATACTCCTGCACCATCGAATTTTCATCCAGCGGGTGTGACACATTTCGTCCCGGGCATCAATCCTCAGCTAGAGTACTTCTGTACTATAGGTAGTACCCGCCGGTGTGGCCATCTACGCCTCGTAACACCCCGACGCCCAGCTGTGGCACCCTCGCCATGGCCACGCCACCACTGGCCGGTTCATCTCGAACGAGTCAGTGGCAAACCACGCCACCAGCATGAGAATGACATGTGGGCCAGCCGCATTTAAGGTCCGCATGTCATTGACTCATAGGCCGGGCACTAAGCCACTGAAGTTCGGTCCCGTGGGCCCCGAGAGGGAAATGTAACTCCTACGGCAGGCCTTGTTGTGCTCCCGCAGTACGAGCTCGTGCCAAAACTGGAATTTGTTTCTTACTACTACCAACTAGTACTAGTAAGGTACACATGCATTGCACGCATGAGATTCTAGTGGTTTGTGCATTATGCTTCTACATGTGGAGTTTTCTAGATTATATATGTGGCAAAATCTGGTGGAATGTAGATCATATCCAATGGCAAATAGTGCTCGGATTTGCCATCTTTGTACCGTCGAATTGGCTTCATCCAACGACCAACTTTCAAAGTTATTCACACACTATATAGGGGTATAGATATATAGATGTTTGGTTTGCAGCCTAAGGTTGCCACGCCTAAGCTTAGGTGTGACACAATATCTTAGGCATGTGTTTGGTTCATTGCTACACTTGTGGCTTGCCACACTTTTCTAGCTACATGGTCCACATGTCATAGACTCAACTTCTTGCCAAATCTTGCCACACTTGTGGTGCCCATTTTGTTAGCCACATTTTTTGTGGCAGACACTGGGGTTGTTTGGTTTTAGGCCTAGCAATGCCACACTATCATACAATGTTGCCAAACTTGCCTAAGGTTAGGGGATGTTTGGTTAGTAGGGCTGTTTGAATTGTGACTATCTTTGCCATATATCGCCACATGATTTTTGCCACACTTACACACTTGCCACACTTGCCTTAGTTGAGTTGCTTTGGGCCTATTTGGTTTGTAGCCTAAGGTTGCCATGACTAAGCTTAGGCGTGCCACAAATATCTTAGGCATGTGTTTGGTTCATTGTCACACTTGTGGCTTGCCATAATTTTCTAGTTACATGGTACACATGTATAGACTCAACTTCTTGCTAAATCTTGCCACACTTGTGGTGGCCATTTTGTTAGCCACAATTTTTTTGGCAGCCGCACTTTGCGTAAGCTTAGTTGTGGCAAAGTTAGTCATGAACCAAACAAACCCTTTGTTATCCACACTTTGGCTTGCCTAAGGGAATCTTACCACACAGTTATAAGATTGCCACACATAAGTTTAGGCAAGTTTGATTAACTTAGGTGAGTGTTTGGTTCAAGCCACACCTTAGGCAAGCCACACTAAGGCCCCACATGACATACACACAAAAAATGTGGCAAGATTCCCTTAGGCTTGCCAACTTGTGGCTCTCATTTTGAAGAACTAATAACTTTGCCTAAGCTTAGTTGTGGCAAAGTTAGTCATGAATTAAGTTCAACCATGGAGTCTTCTAGATTATACATGTGGCAGAATCTGGTGGATGATATCCAACGGCCAGTAGTGCTCGGATTTGCCATCTTTGTACCGTCGGATTGGCTTCATCCAACGACCAACTTTCAAAGTTTTTCACACACTATATAGGGGGTATAGATATAGATGTGTTGGTCCGTTGCAATGGATCCAAAGTATATCTACTCTAAACACATTATCTAATTATTTTTCTCTAACCTTTCGTAGCCACAACCAAGCCATATAAGCTTCATGGGTGCCCCCCACATCATATTATTCATACTACGTTGATTGAAAAAAGATAAATCACCCAAAACAAGATCTTCCCATTTTTTGTTCCTACGATGTTGTGCCGTGCACGTACCTACTAGCTGTATTGTGGTAGTACTAGTAATATAGTATTAGGAGTACAAACTTGGTACAAGTAGGAGTAGTACTAGTACATAATGCTCCTATTCTATCAACGAGCCCCATCTAACACCAAATTTCTTGGCTTCCGTGCTACAACTAGATCTTCCCCTCGTTTCTGTTCTCCAACCCAGCGGCGGGCGGGGTGCGGTTTGCTAATAGTCGGTTTGCTCAACGGCGGTCCCACATGAAGGTGAAAATGCTAGGCAACACGCCTTCCCTAAGCTATGTGTCATGTCGGACGGGCCGTGGAGTACTCCCGATTCCCGGGCGTGTGGGGGTGCGATGTGAACGCGGCAGGCCTTTTCCTTTTACTAGAAATGTGTCTGTGCATTGCGACGGATCCAAAGTAGTACAATAGTAGTATTTGTTCACAAACTTGAAAGAAATCACTCTTGTTTTGATATACTCCTAATATATTACTCCCTCCGTACGTAAATAGTTGTCTTTTTTAGAGATTTCAAATGGACTATCACATACAGATTATATAGACATATTCTAGTGTTTCTAGCAAGATGCCCGTGCGTTGCACGAAGTTGATGGAAAAGGTAAGCACAACTTATAAATTGACGGATGGAGTACTAGTTACAGTGATGCATATAATTAAGCAAAGGGATCGCACATGTCGGTATTGTCTGTAGAATGCTACAACACAATAAGAATTAAGGCCATGATGACGCATCACAGTGGTGGTTACAGAAGGCAAGAAGAAAGATGGATCCATGAACGTACGACCTCCTCCTCCTCAACTTAGTGCGCCGGGACACCGATCGGCGGCTAAGGAGCGGCAGCTTTTGTGGCGAGGTCGACGTGCTTCTCAGCAAAGGCATCCAAGGCTTCCATCCGGTTGAGGAAGGCCAACATCGTAGCGTCCTCACTGGCCTTGTAGATACCTATGTAAACGATTTCCTCGTACACGTGGATGTGTAGGTCGACGAATTCTTGCAGGGCGAGGCGCCTCGCGGCGAGCGCGGCCTCCAGGTGGACATTCTTCGTGGCGTCGGCGGGCAGTCGCTGGGCCACCAGTGCTTGAAAGAGGTTCCGGCCATGGAGGCCGATTAGGGTGGCAGGCAATGAGGAGCCCGAGCGTGCGGGCTGGAGGAGTATGGCGATGTCGTCCGCGAGCTTCTTGAGGACGGTGAACTTGTAGCTGGTGGCAACGATCATCTGGTCCAACTGAGAGTCATAGTTGGCGTCGACGGCGGCCATCCACCAGCCGGTCTCCAACACCATCTGGAGACAATCCTCGGCGCCATGCCGCAGGCCGACGTCGTGGACCATCTGGCACATCCACTGGCTGCTCACGCGCATCGCCGCCATGGGTCTGGAGTGAGCTCTTTTGTGCTTAGTGTAGGTGCTTAGGCAAATGCTTAGGTGCGTACGATGTGGTAGATGCATTGGAATGGAGGGCGTTTTTATATGAGGGCAAACTGCGTTGCATTCACATCGTGCAGCCTCTTTTCCTGGACCTCCTCCCATTTACTTCCCTCATGCATTAATTGAAGGAGGTTGCATTGGCCGTTCAACATTTTGGGAACCGCTACTCCCTCCCTTGTCTGCATTAAAGCCGTATCAGGAACTGCGCCGCCCGCTGTCAAATCGAATACTCCCTCCGTCTAGGTGAGTATTAAGTCATCTTACAAAAACCAAATAGTAAACACATAGGCGTGGTGCATTAACTCTCACGTTGTTTCTTATTTTTTGACATAAGTAGAGGAATCAACCAATAAGAGATGTGAGGCTTGTATGCTTTTAATGACTTGAGACTATCAAACATGACATGCAGTGTTCAGTTCGTTGCACGCAATAATATTAATAAGGGAGTACCTAGTACTCATCTAGATGAGATATAATTTGGTCTCATTCACTTTGAAAACAAGAAATATACAACCCACTCAGCACACATGCATCTTATAGCATCACATCCAATGGCTATAAAAGATGACTGAGACCAAATTATATCTCATCTAGATGAGTTCTAGCAAAACTGTATTAATAATACTTAGTATCATATATTAGTATCATGTAGTACTTTATTTATTGCCATGTATGACACATAGTACTCAACTCTCTCTCTCTTTCTTCATTTAATTCTGTGACACCGCATCAACATTGCCTAGTTGTCATGCATGATATAGCTATGATACTACCATTACAACCAGCCATAGTAAATAAACATTAAGTTCTCTCGTTTTCCTCTCCACCTTGGTCACCTAGATGGAGGGAGTATACTGCGCGGTAGGCGGGGCAGTTTTGCCTAGTCGGTTCGACAGAGACGCGAGAAGATGAGGGAGTAGGCTGCTACAAACGTAGGGTTGTGTGATTTGACAACGAGTTACTGCTGGACAGGTGGGACCCCGTGATTTGACTTGCCATTATCATATTAACTGCGGCGCTACGACCGGCGTGAGTCTCCCGATTCCTGACCACCTCCATACAGGTGCCTCTCCCAATGCTCCACCTTGTAGTAGAGGCTGGCTCTTGCAAGATATCCCACTTCTCCACTTTTTCCTTGCCTCTCTTTCCTCCACATATGCAAAAATGCCATGTAAAGCGCACTATTGTACTTACTTGCTCCTACAGGTGCTAAGCTTTCCACATAGGCATAAAGTCTGATGTGGCAAGTTAATCAAGAAGAGAGAGACTAGTTTGGTGTCCCAAGGAAGAAACGGTGCTAAGCGCATGTACCTATGTGAAAAGACAATTTTGAGTCTATAGATAATTAAATGAAGCAAACTTAGCAACAAAAAACTAATAAGCACACCATTTCATTGGAAGAGGTCACTCCTTCGCAAATGCAACAAATACTAGTACTTCTTGTGTCAAATAATATAAGAACGTTTTTGGCACTACACTAGTGTCAAAAACATTCTTATATTATGGGACAGAGGGAGTACGAAGAAAGAGATGGAGAGAAGTAAAAAATACACTTATAGCCAACCTTATAGCTAACCTTGTTGTAGTATGAGTGACTAAGTGATGACTATGTATGACATGGCAACATCAGATAGCCTAACGCACCGTGTTAAATCTCCAAGGGCGCGATCGCGCGAGCGACGCGACGGTCATGGTAGGCGCGACCATGATACAGGCTGCTGGCAGCCCTTGGATCTGAGATCAAACGGTCGCTTGCTAAGTTGCTGAAAATTTGTGGAATAACCCTCCAGGATAGGATATTCACCCATAGGTCTAGAATCACTCCATGCAACCGTTCGATATCAGATCCAAGGGCTCTCGGAAGCCAGTATCATGGGAGAATGGAAAGCGACTACCCTGCCATTCGCACGCTGGCAGTTCGCTCCTACTCGTCCCCGCACGTCCTTTAATACTACAGCGGTTCGCTCCTAGTCATCCCGTCCTTTTCACATTACGGCAGTTCCACTAATCCTAACCCTCCTCCCAAATCCATGGCGTCCCAAATCTCCATGATCGGCGGTGAGTACTAGGTTAGAACCATCACCGGCGATGAGTTCGACATCATCTACACCCGTTCTTCCTCGACGGTGAAAGGATTAATTTCTCGCTTCAGACGGATGTTCGAAAACTCAGATGATGAGTGGGTCGCCTGGCTAGATGTTGAGTACACCACAGTCCTGGGACGAGAGAAGGATCTAAAGGACGAACAGAGGAAGAAGCCCGCCATGATCCAGGTTTGCGTGCATGACTTATGCTTGGTCTACCACATATGCCATGCCGATGTTGAATGCCTGGATTTTAAGAACTTCCTCGAGAGCAAACTAGTCAAACTCGTTACTATAGACTTTACGAACGACAAAGAAGTCCTGGGTCGGATAGGCCTCGTTGTAGGCAACCCCTTCGACCTCCAGAGTAATTGGTTGGTGTCCTCTCGTCAGCCTTCAATGCTGACCCTGGCAGGAGCCATGGTTCATCCTTCGTACCGTAAACTGGAGAAACCTCCATACACGTTTCATTGTTATGCATGGCAGCGGAATGTACTAGATATCGACCACATCCACTACGTTGCAATGGATGGCTACCTTTGTTTCAATATCTACAAGGGTTGGATGAAGAGCAAGAGCCAAGTGTGCGGTTCAAGCAAAGAAGTATCGGCCAAGAGGAAGAGGGACAAGGACGATGTCGAGGACGTGGACGAGGACTCCGAGTAAGGTGGCAGTGTCGTTGCTCATGGTGGTTCTAATGCAGTGTCTACCGGAGTAGTTGCAAAGTTTAATTTCAGGTGTGCTTACTTTAATTTGAGGGGTGTGTTGTGCTGAGCCCCCAGCAGAACTATGTTATGTTTCTTCTCGTTATTTTAACTCTTCAGTACGTACATACTAGTATTTCTTACATTTTGTCTTTTAGTTGGTATAGTACTACCACTCATTTCTTCGCATTATATACGTACAATATATATGGCCAACATCATATAGCCAGCAGTATAGTTGTCAAAGAATTTCAGGGTGCTTAGTTTTGTCAAAGAATTCTAGGGTGCTTAGTTTTATTTGAGGGGTGGGTTGTGCACTTGTGCTGGACACCATTATTGTGACTAGCCTTTTTAATAGTACTATATGCATAATTTGGCGACGAGCGCTCTCTATATGTACCACCTTTTTTTTAATTTCAAGTTTTGCTCCATGGCGCAATCCATCGATACTACTACTGTACAAAAGTGGAGTATATACATTTTTTAAAAGGCTACAGGGCAGGGCAGTCTAGCTCGGTCGGTTTCACGAGAGGCGAGGGCCTTTGTGATTTGACGGCTCATTACTGCTGTCAAATTGAATAGTACTGCGCCGCCTGCTGCACGCCCAGCGCCTCCATTAAACCCGCATGCAAACCGAGAATCCTACTCCAGCCACACGTCCGTTCATGAGCGGGCCGAAATTAAACGCAACACCAGCCGAGCTCCTCCCGTCGGCCCTCAGTTTAAACGAGGCCAGACGCCGGCCAAGCTCCTACTGTCCGCCTTCTATTTACACGAGGCCAGACAGACAGCGGGCAAGAATCGCACCCCTCCGTCGCTCCCCCATCTCCTCCTTCCCCATTTTCTCCACTCTTCCGATGGCTTCCAAGGAGCCGTTCTCCGGCATATTACCAGGCTGGGTGGCCCGCCAAGCCCTCCGGATACGGGCGAGGCCGCTTGGTGCTTCACCAACCTTGCTTGGCCCGACAGAGCCAGTTGCCGCCCCAAGCAGGCGCGTGGTTCAGCAACTCGCCGCTGCAGTTCAGCTCGATGAGGAGTGGCAAGTTGCTCCATGCCGGCACGGCGGCGAGCACGCCGGTACGGGCATCATCGCTGCCGCGTCGTACCGCGCCCCCAGTGTCTGCGATGGCCGTGTCTCCCGTGTCTGTGGGCGCGCCTCCCGTGCCTGCGGTAGCGCCATGCAGGCAGAGACAGAAGCCGGGTGCGTGGAGAGCGACAAGTCGGTGGCCAGCTTCTCCGTGTGTGCCGCCATCATCGAGGAGAAGTAGAACACGGGAGGCCGCCGCTACTTTGGACCCATGAAGGCCACCGCCGAGGCGACGACTGCGCATTTAGGTGGTTTCTTTGCTGCTTCGTCTCTTCCGAGGACCTTCGTCGACCCCGCAACTGTCTGACGGACATGAGGAAGACAAAGTTATCCGTGGGCGACCATTTAGATTATGCACTCCCTCTGTAGCTGGTGGGAAATACTGGTTCTAAGAATGGATAAATTGTATGTATCTATAACTAAAATAAGTCTAGATACATCCATTTCTAGGACAAGTATTTCCGGACGGAGGGAGTATTAATTATACCAAGAGAGCCGGATTAGCACCGCTTAGTTCATGTAAATGTAATGAAATCCATCATGTTTATATGAAGATCCGGCTTTTTTATACGAAATCCTTCATGCTTATACGAAATCAGTCCGTGTTTGCACGAATTTCATCTGGTTGGTTAGAGTTGTAAAAATGTATGCCGCCGGCGTTTGATGTCGTCCTCTGCAGAAGGAAGCGGGAGGAAATTTGCCGGCTGCCGTTGGAGATGCTCTTATGCTGGAAATAATAGAGTGACATCCAATCCATTTGAGTTAATTGCCTGTATGATTGTCCCTCTATAAAAAGTTAATTACATGTACAGTGTACACGTGACATGCAGGGTGGCTATAGCTTCGTACAGAAAGTTAAAAAGAAACAAGTCCATCCTTAATCATGTATTCTAAGTACTCTATGGGTTCCACTGTCAGTACCGTAGCGAAAGAAGTATATATTAAATAAGTAATATATAATAGAAAAATCTAAAGTTAAAAGACAAAAATCGAACTCATGTCATCGTGTTGCGAGCATCCGGCGCTAATCAGCCCAGCACATTTTTGTTGTAGACCATGCTGGATATATATCTCCATGTCTACTCTTATACTCCATTCGGTCCTAAATATTTATCTTTTTCAGATTTCAAATGGACTACCACATACGGATGTGTATGTAGATATATTCTAGAGTGTAGATTCACTCGTTTTGCTCCGTATGTCTTTTTAGGAAGGGGCCAGATTTGTCCTTGATTTATTTATGAGGTATCCAGATGGCACTGCACCACCAAGAAAAGAGGGTAACATCAAAATTATGGACTACTTTTTTGAGTATGTTGGTAAGGTCCGGTCATAGTCACTTGTTGAAATCTCTAAAAAGACAAATACTCCCTCCGTCCGGAAATACTTGTAATCAAAATGGATAAAAGGAAATGTATCTACACATATTTTAGTTGTAGATACATCTCTTTTTATCCATTTTGATGAAAAGTATTTTCGGACGGAGGGAGTATTTAGGAACGGAGGGAGTAGAAAACAGAGTTGGTGATGATGGTGTGTGTGCCATCCTGCAATATAGGCCGTTGGATTTATATCTAACGGATAGGAAAGAAACTATGGCAATTTTGCAAAAATATACCCACATGCCTCTTCACATTCGCAAATAAGGCCTTGCCTCATTCAGCCTTTTCTCTCACAAGATAAACTACTCATACAAATGCATCTTGATGTTCCGACGCACGGGCAGCTAGCTAGTTTCTTTTAAAATAGTTGCTGTGATAATTGGGTTGAAGTGATATATTTTATGTCTGCCCCGAATGGTTTCAGATTCACTAGTAGTAACAAAGAAAAGGTTGCCTTGTTAATTAATAGAAAACAAGGTGAAAACTATCACATGAGGCCCATAAAAACAAGGCACACAGGGTTCACGGTCGTCGTCACTACAGCTGTGCGCGCGCGAGAAGTCTACATATCGAGGGGGCTACCGAGCGAGGCACCGAGACACAATGTTTGATAGAGAAACCAATTGACAGATTATGATCAGATCGAGTTGTCACCCTTCTGCTGTCATTGTTGGGGGGGAGGGAGAGAAAGACGTATCGAGAGTGTGCGCGGTAGGTACAGAGGCACAACTAGCGAGTGTGTGTGTGTGTGTGTGTGTGTGTGTGTTTGTGTGTGTGTTTGAAAGAGGAGTAGATAGATTATTATCAAGATCGATGTCCCACCCTACTCCTTTGGTGCCGGGTATTGTGTGTGTGTGTATGTTTGAGAGAGAAGCCAGTCGATAGATTAGTATCAAGATCGAGGTGTCACCCTACTCCTTCGGTGTTGGGAAGTGTGGGTGTGGGTGTGGGTGTGGGTGTGTGTGTGGGGGGGGGAGTGACACTCACATATCTCTACTCTTATAAAAAACAGAGTTGGTGATGATGGTGTTCCTGCCATCCTGCAATATAGGCCATCCGATTTATATCCGACGGATAGGAAGGAAACTATGGCAATTTTGCAAAAATATACCAACACCCCTCTCCGCATTTGCAAATAAGGCATTCCCTCGTTCATCCTTTTCTCCCACAAGATAAACTTTTCATACAAATGCATCTTGATGTTCCGTGCAATGCATGGGCATCTCGCTAGTAGGGAGAAGGAGTTTGTGTGACACATATCTAGCTATATTAAGGGATAGCTAGATAGCATTTGTGTGAGGCATACTTAAAGCCTCACGAAGATAAACAAACGGTGTGTGTGCATCCAAGTGCCGGAAAAATGAAGCGAGAAACAATGTGTGAAAGTGCAACTATCCCTAGGTGGTTTTGGTAATTCATAACAACATATAGCTCATTGAGCTAATGCTATTCCAAGACTAATTATTTCAGGAAAGCTCAATCAATGGCATGGCATGGATGATGAAAGTGGATCCCTCAAAATACTAATGACAAAGGATTGGCTCAAGCTCAAAAAGCTCAAGACACTTCATTTTATATTTTAGTGATCCAAGATCACATTGAGTCTATAGGAAAAGCCAATACTATCAAGGAGGGATGAGGTGTTGCTTAATGAGCCTCTTGCTTCATGTGCTTGGTGATATGCTCCAAAACCCTCAGCTACTTTCTCACATCCACAAATGACCTAAACCTAAAGCCAAAATCGGTCACACCGGTTCTTTCTATCCGGCGCCACCGAGTTCAAATGTCATAGCCACTGCCACAAACCCTATGCAAATTGGTCTCACTGATAGGGATCTTGGTCTCACCGAGATGGGATTGTAATATCTCTGTTTCCCTTCGTAATGTTTTGGTCTAACCGAAGTGAGCGATCGGTCCCACCGAGATTGCAATGTGAACTCTCTGTTTCCCTTTTGTAACATTTCGGTCTCACCGAAAAGAGCAAATTGGTCCCACCGAGTTTACCTGACCAACTCTCTAGAAAGCCTATTACCAAAATCGGTCTCACCGGGTTTGCATGATCGGTCTTACCGAGATTACGTTATGCCCTAACCCTAACCGAATCGGTCCTATCGAGTTGCATGTCACTCCCACCGAAAATCCTAACGTTCACTAGGTTTACTAAATCGGTCTGATCGAGTCTGCTGAATTGGTCCCATTGAGTTTGGTAAATTGTGTGTAACGGTTAGATTTTTTGTGGAGGCTATATATACCCCTCCACCTCCTCTTCATTCGAAGAGAGAGCCATCAGAACGGACCTACACTTCCAACTTACCATTTCTGAGAGAGAACCACCTACTCATGTGTTGAGGCCAATATATTCCATTCCTACCATATGAATCTTGATCTCTAGCCTTCCCCAAGTTGCTTTCCACTCAAATCTCCTTTACACCAGATCCAAATCCTATGAGAGAGAGTTGAGTGTTGGGGAGACTATCATTTGAAGCACAAGAGGAAGGAGTTCATCATCAACGCACCATTTGTTACTTCTTGGAGAGTGGTGTCTCCTAGATTGGCTAGATTTCACTTGGGAGCCTTCGACAAGATTGTGGAGTTGAACCAAGGAGTTTGTAAGGGCAAGGAGATCGGCTACTTCGTGAAGATCTACTGCTAGTGAGGCAAGTCCTTCGTGGGAAACGGCCATGGTGGGATAGACAAGGTTGCTTCTTCGTGGACCCTTCGAGGGTGGAGCCCTCCGTGGACTCATGCAACCGTTACCCTTCGTGGGTTGAAGTCTCCATAAACGTGGATGTACGATAGCACCACCTATCGGAAGCACGCCAAAAACATCCGTGTCTCCAATTGCGTTTGAATCCTCCAAACTCTTCCCTTTACTTTCTTGCAAGTTGCATGCTTTAATTTCCGCTGCCTATATACTCTTTGCATGCTTGCTTGAATTGTATGATGATTGCTTGACTTGTCCTAAGATAGCTAAAATCTGCCAAACTCTAAAATTCAAAAAAGATTAAGTTTTTAATTGGTCAAGTAGTCTAATCACCCCCCCTCTAGACATACTTCAAGGTCCTACAATGTGCGCGCGCGCGCGCGCGTGTGTGTGTGTGTGTGCGTGTGTGTGTGTGTGAGAGAGATAGAGAGAGAGAAAGAGAGAGAGAGAAATCTCAAAACAGAAGGTGCTCTGTTGGAATCCCATTGCATGTATTCATATTGTTCCGGAACTCGAGTTAACCTTAGGCATATGTGTGAGAGACATTATTATACTTTGACACATTAGTGGCTGTGGGTGGGCGGAATTAAAGGGGTGGGCGTGTTAGATAAAGAGAGTGTGTGTGTTTCTATGTGAGAGACTTGTAGGATGGGGTAGAAAGACGAATATAACCCTGATGAAGGGAGAGAAATACACGAAGTGCGCATGTGTGATTCCGATGCCCATAGGGAAATGAGATATGTATGCGTGAGAGAGAGATTGCACAATTCATTCACGTATCACTATCTAGCGATCGTGGACGTGCATCGCTTGAACATAAGTCAATATCTACTTCGTATCGTGGCCAAAGGTACAATATCGATTCAACGCTATAAAGATTGGACACTCACATATCACATTTTTTCTATTTAAATAAACCTTTTCAGTTGTGCATGCCAAAGTTACAGTGATGTTTCTTCAAACAACCAATGTAGCTATCATGTACATGCACCATTTTTACTCTTGCATTCGAATTCATTAGTCTTGGATGATTTAAGTTTCTATTTTGAAGTAATATATGTTATGTTCATATATGAATTCAACGGGTACGCAATTTTTGAAATGGAGGCTATGTAATCATCTGAGGTAACACTTTTAAGTAGTGGACTACAATATCCATTTATTTTTGTGCGCCTCTACACTAACACGTCAATGCATTATGTTTAAAGTAAATAACCAATGGCACTAAATTATCTATTTACATGAGAAATACATAGGCTGAGCGCTTGATCCCTTTTTTGTGAACGCACCACCACACCCGTACGATTGGCCGCGCCAGTGTGAACGTCCAAGTTATCGGCGCATCATCCCGAGTTATTGTCTTTTTTTCTGGGGTGGACTTCACAGCAGTTGTTAACTGCTGACGCGTGCCCCGTGTACACAGTCTAGCATGACCTTCCCGCTAGCACGGTCCAAAATTAGTTGAAAGTGGATACGAACGATCCTGCGGGCAGCAAAATCTCCCGCCTCCTTCTAAAATTTCCGCCACCTTAGTCTTTAGCATGCGAAATTCCCCTTTTGTCCTTGGTGCACGAAGACCAACAGTTACAATACCGCCCTCATCTACATGATAGGTCAGGGCTGCTTTGGTAACTTCTGGTTCCCCCCACTACACGGCACCCCCATTTCCTCTCCCGCTCCCGCAAAAACGACTAAATCCACAGCACCAGAGCATCTTACGTCACGCCATCCGTACTTCATCCCCTTTCTCCCCTCCCCTCTCGAAACCCTAGACTGCTCATCCACCGGCATACCATAGCCCATTCGCTGCCAGCGGCGTCCACCTCGCCAGATCTGCTTCTGCGGCAGCATCTACCCCTCCCACCTCCCCTAGAAACAAGTAGACTGCTCATCCACCACTGTACCATAGCCCACTCAGTGTCGGCCTTGTCCACGGCGTCGGACCTGCTTCGCCGGTACTCTCGTCAACTGCCGCGCATCTGCAGCGGCTCATTCGTACTCCCCACCGGAGACGCTTCATCCACATGCCCCGGAGCCGCCCCACCGACGCCCCCGTCGACGGCCTCTGATCCTCTTCACCGACACCTTCCTCAACCCTACCGAAGCCGCTTCGCCGACACCATCGTCAACCCTACGGGAGTAGCTTCTCCTATACCATTCTCAACCCTATCGGGGCCGCTTTGCCAACTCACAAGTCCACGGCCTCAGATCCCCTTCCTCGCACCCTCATTCAACCTACCGGAGCAGCTTCTGACGCCCCTTCCACGGCCACAGATCCGCATCGTGGACACCATCCTTAACCCAACCACCGGAGCAGCTTCTGATGCCCCGTCCACGGCCGTAGATCCGCATCATCGACACCATCCTTAACCCAACCACCAGAGCAGCTTCAGACGCCCCGTCCACAGCCGCAGATCCGCGTCGTTGACACCATCCTTAACCCAACCACCGGAGCAGCTTGACCTACGCCCTCGTCCACGGCCACAGATCCGCTTCGCCCACACCATAGTCCACTCTACTGGAGCCGCACCACAAACACCCTACTCGACGGTTCTAGATCTCCTTACCGGACCCCGACAGCCAGCGCAGCGTCATCACCCTTGAGGTTTCTAACCTGATTCCCACTGTCTGGAGAGATGCCAAGCACCCGCGACGGCCTAGGTACTTGTCACCTTTAAACCCGTCCAGCATCACCTGCCCGATGTACTTCAAATATAGTAACCGGTCGATGTTACCTGTTATGCAGCTGGCAAAAACTACAAGGACGATGTTTCTTCTGGATCTAACAGCTTGGCCAACCAAGATCCTGGACTGAGGCATTGCTATGATCTTGTAAGTGCGTCTCTCTCTCTGTTGTATTGTTCTGTGCCTGCCAGCGTGCTTTTCTAGGATTTTTGACCACTAATCCCTTTGTGCAGACAATGATTTCTACTACTGGCTGCTAAATTAGATATGTAGATGTCATACATGATACAGCCACGTACCTCCGTTCCTAAATATAAGTCTTTCTAGAGATTCCACTATAGGCTACATACGGAGCAAAATGAGTGAATCTACACTCGAAAATGCATCTATATACATTTGTATGTGGTCCATACTGGAATCTCTACAAAGACATGTATTTAGGAACAGGGGCAGTACATTACACAAAATCGTAGGTGGCATATAGGAATTCCAGTGCACTACATTAGGCTCCCTTAGAGTGCCTGCTAGTCCAGCATACAGAGTCATGGATAGTTTATGGTACACACACAATCGTTAATTGGTGGTTTAAATATGCGCAAGGGACATGCAATGTAGTATCATGTAGAGATGTCTGAAATTAGCCATATCAACATGCAGATAGGGTTACACAATGAAAAAGTACAAGATATATGTGGCAATTTCATGGAACATCGCAAAAAAGGAGAGGCAACGGTGAGCCTATATAGTGTGCTATGGTACGTCACTCCTCCATTGCAATCATCGTGACATGTTATTTGTATGTCAGTTCTATTAGCCAAGTTTCTTAGGGATAGTTATTACGAGCTACCCTAAGAAAATAAGCACTTGTGAATATAAGCTCCATGTAATAAGCCAACCAGTTCTTTTCATTGCGTTTTCAGCTTATCTTTGGTATGATCAGTGGAAAGTCTAGATTGCATTATATAGTTTTCATTTTGCTGTCCATATGAAAATTAATTTGACTTGCAAACATCACAAATTGAACCCAGTGCAGTAATTAATATGATAGGAAAACAGACCATCACTATTTGCTCAAAATGCAAATACAAAGATACCATCTACTTTGCACAATCTACTTTGGTCAATGTTTTCCATAGAGATCCTATTGCCTAATTTAAACGAATAACGCATGACCCACATTTAAATGAAGAACAATTATTTATTGAAATTCGATGGTCCAAGTGGCTGGTTATTATCATATAGCAGCACCACATGAAAGCATCATATAGCAGCAAAAGCAACTCATAGCAACTCATCATACAACAGCAGCAGTCTGCAATTCATCATATACCAGCAGCAGCTCATAGCAATTCATCATATAGCAGCAGCATGAGCCGCTCATAGAGATTCATCATATAGCAGCAGTAGGAGCAGCTCATAGCAATTCATCATATAGCAGTAGCAGGAGCAGCTCATAGCAATTCATCATATAGCATCAGCACGAGCAGCTTATAGCAACTCATCATATAGCAGCATCAGCTCATAGCAATTCATCATATAGAAGCAGCAGCAGCTCATAGCAATTCATCATATAGCAGCAGCAGCTCATAGCAATTCATCATATAGCAGCAGCAGGAGCAGCTCATGGCAATGCATCATATAGCAGCAGTAGAAGCAGCTCATAGCAATTCATCGTATAGTGGATCAGAATGAAAATTTGGCAAAAAATCAGAGGAGATCCTCACCTTATTGGATGAGCCCATCCTTCAACAGCACCTCAAGGCAATGGCCTGGGAGGAGGGGAGGGGGAATAAGGTGCCTTCTTCCGCAGTGTGGCATCAGCCGTAGTTGTGCAGCACCCACCGGAGTAGTGCGTTGGACGAACCATAGTGGAGCAGCTGCCGGAGACCATGAGAATGAGGGGTGGCACTAGAGGGAGGAGCAGCCAGGGAGATTTGCCCCTACCCGCCGGCTAAGTAGCCTAGCTGGACATAGCATCGTCGAAGACCAGGCAGATGGGACCAGTGGCGACGAATCGCTGGAGGAACCCTAGTGCTGCAGGCAGGGAATCGAGGTAGAGGGAAAGGGGAGAGGAGATGCAAGCAGGCAGGGCAATGAACGCTTGCGTGTTTGTTTTTACTTGAGGGTCAGGTGTGACACACATCAGCAGTTGCATTTTGAGTGTAATATAGGCAGACAACAGAGTCATTTCACTATTCCCCTTCCCTTCAATTTTTAGTGAGGTTCTACCTGAACCCCCCCCCCCTCCAAAGCGAAATTAGTTAAATCCAAGCCCATAACTCAAAAATGACTTCTTAACATCTTTTATGGCTTATTTTGACAATAAGCCCTGAAAAGGCGGAATTGAACTAGCCCTTAACCTGCAATTCAATTGTGTGTGCAATGATGAATCACTCCTGCCTGCTATAGTGTACATTTAGGCATCATCATACATGGCATAACCTAATACATGTGCATTCCATTGTAGAATCTGGAATATGCAATGTTTATGTTAGTTCATATGTTGCACATGATGTTTAAATGCCCCTTAAATCTGGTCAGTCATGTGATGGTCTTTAAGCCTCCTTCTTTGCTTCTTTTCTTGATATGTAAGATTTGCTCACACATCTGTTCAATTGCTTGTTTGCATCAGCCAGCCATACTAGGACTGTTATCTTTGATTACTTGCCGTTCTTAACCTAACACTCTAACATAGCTTGTCAACGATTTAAACACTAAGGGCTATTGTAGTGGGGCCTTGTCTAACTTATAGGTGACATAAAGGTTTGGATGTACACTAAAGTAGGCTCTCCAAGAGTACCATGGAGATCCAGTTTGAAGGTATGCCTAGTTTTTACATAGTGCAGACATAGTAAATGCTCATTTCATTGTGTGCAAGTGCAAGAGATGCGGCATGTTTCATTATGTGGTGTTGTTTTGTTATAATCTCATCCTTTTGTGTTCACAGACTGGAAAGTATGCATATTTATCTTCCAAGGAGACGAGTAACTAGTTTGTGTCACTTTGCAGAGGGGGTGCAATGAAGATAAGATTGAGGATTTCCAAGTACAAGATGTTAGGAAAGAGCCTTGCAAGAGAAGTAGGAGCTGCACTGAGCCTCTTCAACCTGTTAAGGTAAGTCACTGTATGCAACTCAATAGTTCAATTCCTTGTTTGTTTCAGGCATAGTTAATTTGCTCTTTTCAATTGCTTTATTTGTCCTCAGTTAATGAGATGCCCAAAGAATCACGCCTGATGTTGGGTACTTGTATAACTATTAGTTGACATAATTAAAGGCCTTATCATTTAATTACTCTGCCGAAGTGTGCCTGAAGCTTTGAATTTTATTAACCAACTATTATTGCATGAGGCTCACAATCTAGTTTATACTAGGCTAATGATTGCATAGTTTTGCCTGCTGTAGTATGTTGTATGAAACCCTCTGTTGTTCATTATGCTCCCTATGACTTTAATTGAGCTACAGAATGGCCAACTGCTTGCTTCTTATACACAATGTGCTGTCTAAATTTGTAACTTGTCTGTGTTTTCGATTGGGCCCCAACATCGTGCTCCTCTGGTGAGCTAAGAGGGATTTCTGTAAGCAGGTTGCACAGACTATCTTTTTTATAATTTTTTAAATATCACCTGCTTATGCTTCATGACGTGTAACATTATTGTTAGTCCTGTTTTGCCATGTAGTACAAAATAATGTCTTGCTCGCTTCACTGTTGTAACTATATTTTTGCTCTAGTCATGTGTACTTATAGAAACATTTTAGGATGAAGTGACATCAACACAAAGATCTGCGAGCAGTGCGGCATGGCCGTTACCGAATGGTTATGGATTGAGAAATGGAATGTGCTGATGTTCTCGAGCATCAACTAGAGGTGGCAAGACCACGTGTACATGATTGTCAACGTATAATCAAGAAGTTGAGACTGGACATGCAGGTATTAGATGGAGGAGTCAAAAAACTGAAACAAGACACTGAGGTAACCATGAAGGAATTGGAGATTTTGCAGACTGAAATTTGTGCAATCTGAATCCAGCCAATCCTATTTTCTGAAGAGATTATAGTTCAAATGGAGTTAAGTTGATGCGCGTCTATGATGTATGAGCTGTATTTTCCCAGTGTATGTAATTAGTTGTTTGTGTATGCTTTATTATCACCTGTGCGGAACCATAATGCCCAGTGGGTATAATTGGCTGTAATTTCTTTATTGTATAGTGTAGGATTATTCTACGTTTCTATGCCTTGGTCTCTTTGTTGTATACTGTATGTTTTTTAGAGGTGATAGTATTGAGTAGGATAATTCTTTGAATATGCTATATCATTCAAACGGGGGCCAACTCGCCCAAACGTTGTAGTGACCATGGCCCTCCACGGGCCGTACGATCCATGGGCCATGTACGGGCCGTCGGATCCATGGCCTTCAATGGGCCGTCGGATCCATGGGCCTTCTACGTCTCATAGGATCCATGGGCCTTCTACGTCTCGTAGGATCCATGGGCCTTCTACGTCTCGTAGGATCCATGGGCCTTGTAAGGGCCGACTCATTTATGGGTCTTGTACGGGCCTTTAATGGGCCGTAGACGGGCTAGAGTTGGAATCGTCCATTCATGGGCCGACCATAACGGGCCATCGTTAATAGGCCGTATTTGATGACGCTATGAAAATGGCCCAACGTATTAACAGACCACAAACGGGCCGACTGTCACCACGGGCTGAATTTGGCCCACAAGCAGAAAATGACAGTAACGGGCTGTAAGTAAATGAATGTTGGAAATGAGCCCATGAATAAATGGGCTCTGAGAAGGCTGAAAGATAACATGGGCTGGAAATGGCCCAACGGAATAATGGGCTGTTAATGGGTATAAAGTGATACACTATTCATTACAGGCCGGTTTCACCACCGGCCATTAGTGGGTGTAAAGTTATACATTGTTCATTACGGGCCGTTAATGGGCCAAGAGTTACAAAGGGCCAAATATGGGCCGAAAGACGTCATGGGCCATACATTGGCCAGAAGTGAAAATGGGCTGGAATCATATTGGATGGCCCAGATGACGCTACTGGTCCTAATTCGGATAGGGCATAACGGGCCTTGGGTTAGCGGACTGTAAATGGGTTATATGCGAACAGGTCATTAACGGGCTTTCCATGGGTCGTCCCGCCACCTTTTGACCAAGTCAAACGGGCCGGCCTTTTCACAAGAATGGGCCTCTGTTGGGTCGTGCCACGTATCGACGTATCATAGGCACCTTTTGTCAAATGAGTGGATGACATATGTCCCAACGATGAGCCGACACGTGTTTCCTCCAGCCAATGATGATTTTACACGTGGAAAATCCCCATTGGTCGGGGCTGTTAACGAGTTATCAGATCCAAAACCCGACCCGATAGCTTAACGGCGTTCCGTTATGGTGGATGCCACGTGTTGGTCACCCTTGATGAAAGCACTTCTGTGACGCGCGATTTATCGTCATGGAAGTGGACACTTCCATGATGATAATTTTGGTAATGTCATGGAACACTTCTACGACAGCACAAGTATGACTATCTTGATTCTGTCATAAAATCGTCATGGATGTACATGCATGACAAAAAATGCGACCTACTGTGAGAAACACGTATCATCACGGAAGTGTATTTTTTTTGTGGTACAAGAAGAAGAGAGGCATCTATCAACGACGTCCACCTCCTCGACTCTGGGCGCTGGCCCATCGAACGTCGCCTAAGTAGCAGCGACTTTCGTGGCCAGGTCGACGTGCTTATGAACAATGGCATCCAAAGATTCCTGCCGCTGGAAGAAGGCCAACGTCTTTCTGTCCTCGCTTGCCTTGTAGTGGACTATGTAGACGATTTCTTCGTAGACGTGGATGTGCAGGTCGACGGTTTCTTGCATGGCGAGGCGCTGCGCGGCGAGCGCGGCCTCAAGGTGCACATTCTTTGTCACGACTTCTGGCACCTGCAGGGCCACCAGGGCTTGCAAGAGTTCATCACCATGGAGGCCGATGAGGGTGGTAGGCAATGAGGAGCCTGGGCGCGTGGGCTGGAGCAATACAGCAATGTCGTCCGCGCGCTCCTTGACGGCGGTGAACTTACGGATGGAGTTGACCATCATGTCGTCCATGCGAGAGGCGAAGCCGGCGTCAGCGAGGGCTATGATGCCTGCGGTCGCCAGCACCGTCTGGAAACGCTGCATGGTGCGTGGCCGCAGACCGGCGCCTTGGATGATTTGGCACAGACGACTGCTTCTCGCGTCCATCGCCTCCATAGGTGTGTGTGGCTTTTGGTCACTTGGTCTTGGATTGGACTGAGCAGTGTTGTGCAGAGACTTGGGAGTAGATGGATTGAAGTGGTGGGGCGCCTTTAGGGCCTGTTTGGTTTCAAATAAGTCACCAACTTATAAGTCAGGTGACTTAAAACCAGTGACCCCCTCTGCATGTAATTGGGGATGCATCATTGACCGTTCACATTGTTGCATTCAGATCGTGCTAGCTCTATTCCGCTTCTCCAATTAATTCCCTCTGCATGTAATTGAGGATGCGTCATTGACCATTCAACGTCTCGGGAACCGCTACCCTATCCCTCCTTGCCATTCAAGCACCTATGGAGGCGACTACCACTTGCGTCTATCACGTGTCAGGAGTCAGCAGACGTTCCCGTCGACGACGAGCTGCCTATGGTGACTTCATAAATTTCAAGATGATAGTGCCGTACGTGTGTGCGTTCATAGGGGTGAGTGTATGCACATGTATATGAGCACTTGCATCTGTACTGTGTCAAAAAAATGTAAATGCGTGTAAAAAAGAGACTAGTCAGTATACTCAATATTGTGCACCTTTCTCCATATGTATTTATTTACGGTGCAGATTCACTCATTTTTCTCCATATGTACTCCGTCCGGTGTAGTCTAGTCACTTGTTGAAATATCTAGAAGGGCAAATACTCCTTTCTGGTTTACAGGGCTATACTAGCAAGTAGTTTTATGTACTAGTACAATAGTGGGCTCACATAGCAATTTTGTCTCATGCAAGAGCCTGGCAATATCCGTGCTCCAATGTTCGCAACTGCCACGTTCGGGTTGAGCTTGGCTCTTTGCCTCTTTGAGAAGACGAACAAGATGTTAATACTACTGCTTCTACAGTGTCGAATCCACTGCTGCATGTCCGTCCACCGCGAGCGTGAGGGATAGCTTGTTGTAGAAGTAATAAGCAAAAGTGTCGGTGTCAAAACCGGCGGATCTCGGGTAGGGGGTCCCGAACTGTGCGTCTAGGCGGATGGTAACAGGAGACAAGGGACACGATGTTTTTACCCAGGTTCCGGCCCTCTCGATGGAGGTAAAACCCTACTCCTGCTTGATTAATATTGATGATATGGGTAGTACAAGAGTAGATCTACCACGAGATCAGAGAGGCTAAACCCTAGAAGCTAGCCTATGGTATGATTGTTGTTCGTCCTACGGACTAAAACCCTCCGGTTTATATAGACACCGGAGAGGGCTAGGGTTACACAGAGTCGGTTACAATGGTAGGAGATCTACATATCCGTATTGCCAAGCTTGCCTTCCACGCCAAGGAAAGTCCCATCCGTACACGGGACGGAGTCTTCAATCTTGTATCTTCATAGTCTAGGAGTCCGGCCAACAGTGATAGTCCGGCCATCCGGACACCCCCTAATCCAGGACTCCCTTAGTAGCCCCTAAACCAGGCTTCAATGACGACGAGTCCGGCGTGCATATTGTCTTCGGCATTGCAAGGCGGGTTCCTCCTCCGAATACTTCATAGAAGATTTTGAACACAAGGATAGTGCCCGGCTCTGCAAAACAAGTGCCACATACCACCGTAGAGCGAATAATCTTTACACAGATCTCCTGACGTATTCCGCGGCGTGACATCACACCACGTCCAGGCCTTTATTCAAATCGTTTTTTGCTGTCCCACCTCAGCGCGTTTAGCGAGGCAGTTTCCTTGGCACATCTTATCAAAGCGGAGATCGTGCCCCCCTTTATTCCGGGATCCTCATCAATACGGGCGTGGGTAACCCAACCGTGCCCGTTGGCACGCCCCCTCTATCGAAGGCGAGTCCCAAACGGCCACGGGGAGGTCTCTTGGTATTCAACCTCTTTATAACGAGACCAAGGCCTGCTCCTTTCTTTCAATCTCAATCGAATACGCCCCTCGCCTCGAGTTCCAACACCCAAAGCTCCAGATTCAGGCGCTTCAGACCTTCGATGATGTCCGGTTCCGACCTGCAAGGCCGGTGGATGCCTTCTTCCGTCACGGAAGAAGACGTGCTAAAGCTGAGAGACGCCAGGTATCTAACTGGTGAAATTTTGCATAGGCTGCCTGCCCAAGGGCAGGTTATTCCTACTCCCGAGCCTGGTGAGAGCGTGGTGTTCGTGTCTCACTTCCTTCGGGGTTTAGGCTTCCCGACGGACCCTTTTGTGAGGGGGCTCATGTTTTATTATGGGCTGGAATTCCACGACTTGGATCCGGAGTCCATCCTCCCCATCTCATCGTTCATTGTCGTATGCAAAGCCTTCCTCCGCATTACCCCTCACTTCGGATTGTGGCTCAAGACCTTCAAAGTGGAGCCGAAGATGATCAAGGGGCAGCAGACAGAGTGCGTAGGGGCGGTTATAAGAAAAAAATGTTGACGCTCCATGCCCCGATGGCTCTTTTCAAGAGGTGCTCGGTTTATGGCAACATGAGTGGTTTTACATCACCGCTCCCAGGGGCACCAAATGGGTGGCGCCACCTGCCTTCCGCCCAGGTCCTCCACAGCGGATGGCATCATGGGTCAACAAAGGGCTCGACTGGGGGCCATCCAAGCACGTGCCTCTGCTGTAGGGCCGTATTCGAGACCTCCAAGAGAGAGAGATCAATCCGGTCATAGTGGCGCAGGTCATGCTGATTCGGCGCCTTCTGCCCTGCAAACGTCGCCCCCTCCGCCTGTGGGAATTTAATCCGGAGGGACCACGAGCTCTCCAACACTTCATGGGCGCGACGCCCGTGGAGATGTATAAACTGTTCTTCGGATCACAAGAGATGTGTCCGGACTTGACCGAGGATGCAGGTCCGAGCTGCAATCGCCCGGATACTCAAGTAAGTAGTCCTATGCCCAGACACGCTATCCGTACATTTATCATAAACTTGCCCTGTAAAGAGCTGTCCCTTGAACAGGAGTGGATAGCGAAAGCAAAACTAATAAGGTGTCCGGCCCCCCTCCCTGAGACCACGTCAGATCCTGTGTTAACCAAGATGCTGGAAGCTGTGCCTTTGGAAAAGGGCAAAGGGGGGAACAGGGAAACTACTGCCTCCGCTAAGGAGGCTTTCAAGAAAGGGGGGATCGAGAATCCCTCCCTCTAGGGGGAGAAGAGGACCGCTTCTGAAGATCGGGAGGCCAAGGCCTCAAAGCGGGGGAAGAAATCTTCACCAGAGGGTCCTGCGCCAGGAGAAGCCCCGGCCGCACTATTTCCCCAAGGGGATCAGCCCTCCAGCGAGCCTTAAGTAGAAAGGGGAGTTTTGTAATAAGGGACATCCCTGTTTTTATTTCTGAAGATAACCGAAGTTTTACCTTGTAGTTCGGATCTCAGCCCTTCTTAGCAGAGCTCATCTTCGGGGGATCTTCGTCCGGAAATGATGGAGAGCGAAACGCCTCCATCTGCCGCACCGTCATGCGGGGCAGGCGACCCTGAGGTGTCGTCGCGGAGGGTTTCCCCGAGTCCGGTGGGGCCGGGAGGTCGGGCGCCAACTGGTGTACGGTCGGAGGAGCTGAAGGATCTGCTCGGGCGAGCGTCTATCTCAGAAGATCACCGTGTGTTAATGGGTATGGTGATTGAAAGGATTTCATCCGGTGAGAGCGGATTGCATGAAGCCGTCAGAAGTTTACTGACGGCGTTTGAGGTATGCGAAAATGATATACCTTCTGACAGTTTTGCATATAGAATGCGCCGTGTATAGATAGTAGCCCCTGAGACTCGGTACATTGTTGAAAGTGACAGCGCGTCGAGGATCATAATCTCAGTTGTAAGATGTCGCATGTCCTATATAGGTGGCGGAGCGTTCGGTGGCCAGCCGGACTGATCAATTTGCCGAACTGACGCGGCAACTTGACGTGGCGGATGCGGACATCGCGCTTGTCAATAAGCGGCTTGACGAGTCACAAGGTATGCAACTTCTCCGCGGACACCTGGTAAGGGAGCTTGACGCCCATGCCTTACAACATGTATGCTTTATACATATGGTGCCGCTTCTATGGAGAACCTTCGGGCGGAGCTAGCCCGAGTCAAGGAGCAAGCCAGAAAAAGTGATGCGGCTGCCTTGAGGGCGGCCAAAGAGCTAAAAGCCGAACAGGCTTCTCACTACCAAAGCAGGGAGGAAATGGCGGAGATGGCCGGGAAGTTGAAGAATGCTACCGACCGCTACGAGTTTCTTGAAAAAGAACGTCGAGCGGAGCAAGAGGACCTGAAGAAGGCCACCGCGGAAGCCAAGGATGTCCGCTCTGCGATGAGAGCTATAAAGGAGGAGCTACGTCAAGCCGGGGATATCGCGGCTGGAAAGCCCTTTCTGCTGCGGAGGAAATTTATGGATCCTAAGTATGCTCTGTTGGGCCAGCTGTGGGGTGCGGAGGATGCTTATCTGGATTTGGCGGCGAGTGCCGCAGACGCGGTCACACACTGTAACGCCCCGGATTCGATGCGCCAGGTGTCCGCCAGTTATTCGCCGTCATTGCCATGTCATTTGCTTGCGTGTTGCATTTTGCCATGTCATCATCTGCATTTCATATCATGTCATCATGTGCATCTCATGCATACGTGTTCGTCTCATGCATCCGAGCATTTTCCCCGTTGTCCGTTTTGCAATCCGACACTCCTATGTCATCCGGCGTCCCCTTCTTGTCTCTTTTCATGTGCGGGTGTTAAACATTCTCGGAATGGACCGAGGTTTGCCAAGCAGCCTTGGTACACCAACGGTAGACCGCCTGTCAAGTTTCGTGCCATTTGGAGGTCGTTTGATACTCCAACGGTTAACCAGGGTACCGTAAAAGCCTCTTTTGTTTGCAGCCCAAAACCCCCCTTCAAAGTGGCCCAAAACCCATCCAAACCCCCTCTATGCTCTCTGTCGTTCGATCACGATCGTGTGGGCGAAAACCGCACCCCATTTGGACTCTCCTAGCTCCCTCTACCTATAAATATGCCCTCTCCCCCGAAATTCACGGACGAAACCCTAGCCTTCTTCCTCCTCCCGCCGACGGACACGTCCGCCCCCGCGCCCAATCCAGGCCT
>NC_041385.1:251731170-251737720 GCF_002162155.2 Triticum dicoccoides
GGCCCCGCGCCGCCCCGGCGCTCGCCGTCGCCTTCGCCGCCTCGGATCTTGCCGCCCGGCCGGCCCCTCGCTGCCCCTCGCCAACGCCGCCTCCCGTCGCCCTCGCTGGAGCTCTCACCGGAGCCGCCGGACCCGTCGCCCCGGATCGGGACGAGATCCACCAGGAGCCCATCCAAACGCCCGCGCCCGATCCGGATCTCTCCGTCCCGCACGACCGCGTCCAGTTTCGGAGGTTGAAATTTCCACCAAATCCCTGAGATTTTGACATTATCATGCCATGTTCATGGCATCATAACTCTGTGCATCCTGCTCCATTTTATGCGTGTAATATGTCAAAACGTTCGCTGTGAGATGATCTTCATTTCATTCCATTGTATCATCTTCATTTGGGTCCATCTTGATGCCTGAATCGTCGTAGCAAGACTGCTATATGATGTTAATCTGCTGAAACTGTTATAACTTGATGATTTGTCATTTTTGTTGCATTTGATGTGTGCATCTTATGAGTTTGAGCCCTACATGTGTTTTGAACTATGTCATGCCATCTTTACGGTGGTGCCATCCATGTTTTTTTGTGATTCTTGTAGTGAGTGCATCGATCTCGTGAAGTAGGTTACTTGATGTTACTGTTTTGCTATGTTGATTCTGTTATATTTTGTTGCTATGTAAACCTGCTTCTACAAGTCATTCTATGCATAATCTGGAGATGTTAACTAAGGATGTTTTGTTATACATATCATGCTCTATCCATTCGTGTCCGTGGTTGCATTTATAGCCTGCTGTAACATGTTGCTATCTTGCTCTCTAATTGCTAAATAATGTTGCTGTCAGCCTATTAGCATTAAGTTCAGATTTGCCATGAGCCTTGCTAGTGATCCATGCACCCTATGAACTTGCTCTTGCCATGCTTAGCTTCACAAACATGCCTTATTACTGTTGGTCACCTTGCCATACCATGTATTGCTATGTGGTGAGTGGTACAAGCTCACCAACATGCTTACTTATTGTTGTTCCTGCCATGTATGAATCTGTCATATCTTTTGCCATGTTTACATGGGTGCCATCATATTTTCTGTGCCCTTTTGGCTCATGGTCAGTAAGGGACTTTTGTTATATGCAATTAGTAGATTCATGCCATGCCTTTGTTTGCCATGATAAGCTTCTGTAACATGTTTTTTGATAGGTCTAAACATTGCAACCTGATGTTATTCCTGCCAAGTCTGAAACTGTTATTATTTGCAATCTTGCCATGTCCTTTTGAGCATGTTCTAGTGATTTATGGAGATAGCTCAGTGTTCATGTTTTGTCATGCTTTACCTATACTTCATGCCCATGCCTTTTGTTATTACGTTAAGGTTCTGTAGCTTACTGTTTTGATGCTTGCTAGATGTCTAGTTGTTGTTATGGACTGCTCCCAGGGACATATCATTAATCACTATTTGTAGAACATCAGCATTGCAGATAAATTTCCTCCCAGGGACACCATTCAGAAGGACAGAAGAAGTACCATTGGCAAGTAGCTCCTTCATCCATTGGATCCACTTTTCATTAAAACCTTTGTGCCTGAGAATTTGGAAGATAGCTTCATGCTCAACAGAGTCAAAGGCCTTCTCAAAGTCCAATTTGAGAATCACAATTGGCCTCTTTGACTGATGGCACTGATGCAGATACTCAAAGGTCCAACCAATGCATTCCTGGATTGTTCTGCTCTTAATGAAACCATTCTGATTCTTATGGATGCATTTCATGATTATCTTCTGAAACCTATTGGCAGCCATCTTAGAAAGGAATTTCAGACCCATGCTTGTGAGTGAAATAGGCCTATAGTCTCCCACTTCCTCAGGTGAAAGTTTCTTGGGTATCAGAGTAATGAAAGAACTATTAATGTTCTCCAGTACTGTAGTCCCCTCATGAAAAGCATGAGCACGATCACAGAAGTCATTTGAAATGATGTGCCAGTACCTCTTGAAAAATAGACCATTAAAGCCATCAGGTCCAGGTGCTTTATCCACAGGCAAATGCTTGACCACATCATCCATTTCCTCCTTTTCAAAAGGTTTAGTAAGCACATCCAGGCCATCCACTGGAGTTATTAGAGATGATAAATCAAAACCCATTACAATCCCTCTAGAAGTGCCCATTATGTTCTTGAAGCAGCTCCAAATAATTCCAGCCATTTGATCATGATCAAAGACCACAGAGCCATCAGGTAATTTAAGACTAGCAATTGAATTTCTCCTATGTCTCTCAGTGGCCATTGCATGAAAAAATTTGGTGTTCTCACCCCCAACCTTAATATACCTGATAGTGCATGTCTTTTTCCAGTACATGCAGTGCAAGTGCAGAAGCTTTTCCAAGTGAACCTTCACAATTTTTCTGAAATTCAATTCCTTCCTAAACAGGGCCCTCCATTCCTCCAACTCATCTAGAAGGAAGATAACATGATTACACTTGCTAATCAGCAATTTCAACTTGGAAACATTCATTTGCCATCTCTTAAGGCACATTCTTAGATGCTTAAACTTGTCTGCAATCTGAGCAGTAATGTGAGATTTCCTAGATGGGACTATCCAAGAGGATTCAACACAGTCCATAAAGCGCTCCAGTTCCAACCAATAGTTTTCAAACCTAAAAAGGTTTGACTTAGGTATGGTTGTCTTGATTGAGACTAAGAAAGGGATATGGTCAGAGGCAGTCCTGGCCAGGGGCAAAACCTCAGTCATTGGATAGTCAGTAATCCAATCTAATGAGGTGAAGAACCAATCTAACTGCTCCAGAAGAGGGATGTCCTGCATATTGGACCAAGTGTAGGATCTACCTTTAATGGGTAATTCAAGAAGTCCCAAATGTCCAATAACCTCATTGAAGATGAACATATCATTTATGTCCCCACCAGGTAAGTTTCTATTGTCCAGTGACCTAAGGAAATTAAAGTCTCCAAGCAATAACCAGTCCTCATCAATGGGGATACAGAGGTTATATAACCAATTGATAAAGTTGTCCCTAGCTTCACCCTGACAAGGGCCATATACAACAACCAAGGTCCAACTTTCATTATTTTTCCTGGAGGTAAACTGAATTACAACAGCAAACTGTTGAACTTCAACTAGAGTTCCAATAAAAACAGAGGAGTTCCAAACCAGAAGGATACCACTAGAAGCCCCTATTGAAGGGGAGCAGGCAAAAGAGTCAAATCTCTTAGGGCAGAAGCTCTTGATTGATCTAGAATCAAAGGATGAGCATTTAGTTTCTTGCAAGTAGGCTATAGAGCATTGATTTTCCCTCAATTTTCTGTCTGACAGCTCTCTGCCTAGATTCATAGTTCAAACCTCTAACATTCCAGCACAGCACATTCCAATTTCTACATAAATTACTCATTAAAGCATACACTGGGAAGCATAAACCATATGACACACAATGTCACATGTCCAAAATAGCAGAACAAAGTCTGACCCACCACACAGATATAAGAAAGTTCATGACATAACTGACAGACATAAAACAGAAAAGAGGCAAGAGCAGACTAAACATCAGGGACGACGGGGGCAGAAGCAAGTGGGTCCACCATAAGTGCATCCACAGAGAGGAGAGTGGCATCAATTTCCAACTCTCGCCCAATTTCCTGAAGTCGCGCAATAGGTGTCGCCGGGGGGATTTCTTCAGAAGCCTGCTCTTCAGTCTCCTGGGCCGTGAAAGGCTTCGCTCTGGGCTTCTTCCTCTTGGGCTGAATAGGAAGCTCATGGAAAATGGGCTTGAAACCATCCCGCTGGACAGAACTCCTAGTGCAACGTCTGACGGAAGTATCAACAATTGGTGTTGGCGCCAAAGGTTGTCGTGGCCTTCTTGCTTTCACCACGGTCGCAGGAGGAATCGCCTGATCAGGAGCAGAATCAACAAACAGAGCTCTAGAGACTGGCCTGACCACTTCCTGGTCCTTCCAAGTGAGACGTGGCAGATCCAAATCAGAGAAAGTGAAATCCCAGCTTCTCTTAGACAGTACAACAGGCGATAGAGGCTGCATTGAAACGGGCTTGGGAACAGAGAAAACCATAGGAGCTTATAGCAGACTTTCAAAAGATCTTCTCCAAATCATGTCAAGAGGTAGAGGAGGCCCATAAGGCACAACAGGCAAAACAAATTCCTCTCTGATCACAGGAGGCTGATAGACCACAATGGCACAATGATCAGGAGCAATCTCCTCATTGATTAGAGGAGGAACAGGGGCTTCAGGCTGATCATCATCAAGTATAACAACAGCAACATGTGGCACCTGGGCATCAGCAGCAGAGCTTGGCTGTGTAGACAAATCTACCACCATGGATTCCTGGTCCTGCACAGGATCAGGGGCTACATTGTCATCCCAATTTCCCCAATTGTCATTAGCCATCTCATTGAACAACAGTGCAGGTGGAGGAGGGGGCACTGTGTTCCATCCCAAAGCAGGAAAAGCAGGCAAATTGAAAGGAGGCATCTCAGGGAATGGAACTCCAGGCACAGGGTGAGGATTGCCATTGATGGGCATCCAATCCTCATCTTGGTGCATCTACTCAGCAAAATTTGCACCCAAGATATACAGGGGAGCAGTCCAAGAAACTCTTGCACCTCCATAGGGTGCAAAATCCATGAACACCACATCACGTGGCACCAGAATGTCTTCAGGAAAGAGGCAAACACCAGAGACCTGACCAAGTAAGGATCCTCGCTAACCCAATGATGGAATTTGCCGAAAGTGTTGACAGCAGCTCTGATACACTCTGTATTGCGAAGATCCAAGGGAATGCCAAGGAACATGAGGAGACCCTGACGGAAACCCTGAACACCGCGGAAGGACTCACCCTCATCGTGCTTCATAAAACGCACAAAGCGGGCATTACCCAGGGGCTGCGGCGGGAGCTGCAACAGATGGAAACGAACAGCAGCATCGCGAAGCTCAAAAAGCCCCACAGAGCGAATCCAAGGCTGAGCCGATCTGACTAGAACTCCATGCTCTTGCAACCATTGAACAACAGCCTCTCTAGCAGCGCCAATCTCATCTGGCTGGGGGATAGGCATTACCTCAGCAAGCATAAACTCATCATGGCGGCGCACAATTCGGGTATGCGGCGAGACGAAAGTTCTTGGAAGGCGATCTTCTTCGCCGTCGATGACATGGTGGCCAGCGGGGACGTAGAGCTGAGGATCCAAATGAAAGTTCACCATCGGAGCCGAAGGCTCAGCCTCCAACGACGGCGAGTGCAACGGCGGAGGAGGGGTTTCAGGCGGCGAGGCTGAGGGAGTCTTGGGGCCAGGGCTGATGGAACTGGACGAGGGAGTTAATGCGGAAGTGGAAGGGAGGTCCAAGTTTGGTAAAAGTGTTGTCAGAGAGATATTCCTGCAGCGCGCCTCGGAAGCCGTAGCGTTAGTGGATTTGGGTTGCCAAACAAGCCCCAAAACTTGTGCAAATTTGTTGCAATCCTTCCTGACGTGACCCGTCCGAGGCAAGAGATGCACCACAACTTGGACGTGCATGCAGCCGCAAAGTGCCCCTTCCTCAAACACTTTTGACACGTGAGAACCTCATCAACCATATTTGAAATTAAATCCTCAAAATCATCCCTGGCTTGCTGAGAAGAAGGAATATCCAAATTATCCGCAGAAGAAGCCGGGCCAGCCAGGTTGGACCCAACAGAGAGCAGCCCAGGGCCCGTGGCACGTGTTGGCACGTCCACATTCAAAGCACCCGAAATCCCGCCCGAGATCTCTTGTTAGTAGAGGAGCGTTGTAACGGCCCGGATTCGATGCGCCAGGTGTCCGCCAGTTATTCGCCGTCGTTGCCATGTCATTTGCTTGCGTGTTGCATTTTGCCATGTCATCATCTGAATTTCATATCATGTCATCATGTGCATCTCAGTTTCCATACGTGTTCATCTCATGCATCTGAGCATTTTCCCCGTTGTCCGTTTTGCAATCCGACACTCCTATGTCATCCGGCGTCCCCTTCTTGTCTCCTTTCGTGTGCGGGTGTTAAACATTCTCGGAATGGACCGAGGTTTGCCAAGCGGCCTCGGTACACCACCGGTAGACCGCCTGTCAAGTTTCGTGCCATTTGGAGGTTGTTTGATACTCCAACGGTTAACCGAGGTACCGTAAAAGCCTCTTTTGTTTGCAGCCCAAAACCCCCTTCAAAGTGGCCCAAAACTCATCCAAACCCCCTCTATGCTCTCGGTCGTTCGATCACGATCGTGTGGGCGAAAACCGCACCCCATTTGGACTCTCCTAGCTCCCTCTACCTATAAATATGCCCTCTCCCCCGAAATTCACGAACGAAACCCTAGCCTTCTTCCTCCTCCCGCCGACGGACACGTCCACCCGCCGGCCGGACATGTCCGTCCGCCCCCGCGCCCAACCCAGGCCTGCCGCGTGGCCTCCCGCGCCGTCACCGCCGCCGCAGCCCGCCGGGCCCAAGCGCGGCCCGCCCAGGCCCGCGCGCGCCGTCCCTGGCCCCGCGCGCCCCCGCCGCCGTGCCCCTTCCGCCGGCGACCTCGCCTCGCCGCCGGCGAGCTCCGCGCCC
>NC_041385.1:251737938-251740492 GCF_002162155.2 Triticum dicoccoides
GCCCCGGCGCTCGCCGCTGCCTCCACCACCTCGGATCTTGCCGCCCGGCCGGCCCCTCACCGCCCCTCGCCAACGCCGCCTCCCGTCGCCCTCGCCGGAGCTCTCGCCGGAGACGCCGGACCCGTCGCCCTTGATCGGGACGAGATCCACCAGGAGCCCATCCAAACGCCCGCGCCCGATCCGGATCTCTCCGTCCCGCACGACCGCGTCCAGTTTCGATGGTTGAAATTTCCACCAAGTCCCTGAGATTTTGACATTATCATGCCATGTTCATCGCATCATAACTCTATGCATCCTGCTCCGTTGTGTGCGTGTAATATGTCAAAATGTTCGCTGTGAGATGCTATTCATTTCATTAAATTGCATCATGTTCATTTGAGTCAACCTTGATGCCTGAATCATCGTCGCAAGAGTGCTATATGATGTTAATCTGCTGAAACTGTTATAACTTGATGATTTGTCATTTTTGTTGCATTTGATGTGTGCATCTTATGAATTTGAGCCCTACATGTGTTTTGAACTATGTCATGCCATCTTTACGGTGGTGCCATCCATGTTTTTTTGTGATTCTTGTAGTGAGTGCATCGAGCTCGTGAAGTAGGGTACTTGCTGTTACTGTTTTGCTAGGCTGATTCTGTTATATTTTGTTGCTATGTAAACCTGCTTCTACAAGTCATTCTATGCATAATCTGGAGATGTTAACTAAGGATGTTTTGTTATACATATCATGATCTATCCATTCATGCCCCTGGTTTCATTTATAGCATTCTGTAACATATTGCTATCTTGCTCTCAAATTGCTAAATAATGTTGCTATCAGCCTGTGAGCATTAAGTTCAGTTTTGCCATGAGCCTTACTAGTGATCCTTGCACCCTATGAACTTGCTCTTGCCATGCTTAGCTTCACAAACATGCCTTCTTACTGTTGGTCACCTTGACATACCATGTATTGCTCTGTGGTGGGGGTACAAGCTCACCAACATGCTTACTTATTGTTGTTCCTGCCATGTATGAATCTGTCATATCTTTTGCCATGTTTACATGGGTGCCATCATATTTTCTGTGCCCTTTTGGCTTATGATCAGTAAGGGACTTTTGTTATATGCAATTAGTAGATTCATGCCATGCCTTTGTTTGCCATGATAAGCTTCTGTAACATGTTGTTTGATAGCTCTAAACATTGCAACTTGATGTTATTCCTGCTAAGTCTGAAACTGTTATTATTTGCAATCTTGCCATGTCCTTTTGAGCATGTTCTAGTGATTTCTGGAGATAGCTTAGTGTTCATGTTTTTTCATGCTTTACCTGTACTTCATGCCCATGCCTTTTTTTATTATGTTGAGGTGTTGTAGCTTACTGTTTTGATGCTTGCTAGATGTCTAGTTGCTGTTATGGACAGATTGTTGTTATGTCTTGTATAGAGTGTATGTGTTGAACTGTTGCTCCGTTTTGAGTGTGCTCTATATGAAACTTGCTTGATTTTGCATGTAGTTTCATATTATCATGTTGCATCCTTGCTTTGAGGTGTTTGCTTGATGTTTGGATGCATTTTGCATCAATGCCATGCTTAACTTGTTTTGCTCATATCTTCTAGGCCGTAGCTCCGAATCTAATGAACTTTATATGTAACTTGACTAGAATTTCATGTAGTTCATCGTGGTGCATCTTAACTTTCTGTTTAACAACTTCAACATAAGGTTTATTCAGATCTGGACCAATTTCGAAATTTGCATATGAGGACTTACCGGAATTGTTATATGTTGTTTCCCGCCTCATTTAAACTTGCCTTGATGTGTTGTTCTTGTTTGCATCATCTCTTGCCATGAGTAGCCTCATCTAGTTTTGTCATGCATCATGTCATGTATATGTGTGGTGCGTTTACCGTGTTGTGTGCTTCTTCTCGATAGTTCCTGTTTCGTTGCGATCGTGAGGATTCGTTCGTCGACGCTTGGTTCATCTTCGTGGCTTCATCTTCTTCACGGACTCGTTCTTCTTCCTAGCGGGATTTCAGGCAAGATGACCGCTACCCTGGATCTCACTACTATCATTGCTATGCTAGTTGCTTTGTTCTATCGCTTTGCTGCGCTACCTATCTTTTGCTCTTCAAGCCTCCCAATTTGCCATGCCAGCCTCTAACCTTTTTCACCCTTCCTAGCAAACCATCGTTTGGCTATGTTACCGCTTTGCTCAGCCCCTCTTATAGCGTTCTTAGTTGCAGGTGAAGTTGAAGATTGCTCCATGGTGGACAGGATTATGTTGGGATATCACAATATCTCTTATTTAATTAATGCATCTATATACTTGGTAAAGGGTGGAAGACTCGGCCTTATGCCTGGTGTTTGGTTCCACTCTTGCCGCCCTAGTTTCCGTCATACTAGTGTTATGTTCCCGGATTTTGCGTTCCTTACGCGGTTGGGTGATTTATGGGACCCCCTTGACAGTTATTGAATAAAACTCCTCCAGCAAGGCCCAACCTTGGTTTTACCATTTGCCTCACCTAGCCCTTTTTCCCTTGGGTTTCCGGAGCCCGAGGGTCATCTTTATTTTAGACCCC
>NC_041385.1:251740756-251744117 GCF_002162155.2 Triticum dicoccoides
GAACCGAGCAACCTGCGGGGCCACCTCGGGGAAACTCGAGGTCTGGTTTTACTCGTAGCTTGACTTATCCGGTGTTTCCCTGAGAACGAGATATGTGCAGCTCCTATCGGGATTATCGGCGCATCGGGCGGCTTTGCGGGTCTTGTTTTACCATTGTCGAAATGTCTTGTAAACCGGGATTCCGAGACTGATCGGGTCTTCGTGGGAGAAGGAATATCCTTCGTTGACCGCGAGAGCTTATCATGGGCTAAGTTGGGACACCCCTGCAGGTTTATAAACTTTCGAGAGCCGTGCCCGCGGTTATGTGGCAGATGGGAATTTGTTAATGTCCGGTTGTAGATAACTTGACACCTGATTCGAATTAAAACGCATCAACCGCGTGTGTAGCCGTGATGGTCTCTTTTTGGCGGAGTCCGGGAAGTGAACACGGTTTTGGGTTATGTTTGACGTAAGTAGGAGTTCAGGATCACCTCTTGATCATTGCTAGCTTCACGACCGTTCCGCTTGCTCTCTTCTCGCTCTTATTTGCGTTGGTTAGCCACCATATATGCTTAGTCACTGCTGCAACCTCACCACTTTACCCCCTTCCTTACCCATTGAGCTTTGCTAGTCTTGATACCCATGGTAATGGGATTGCTGAGTCCTCGTGGCTCGCAGATTACTACAACAACAGTTGCAGGTACAGGTTTTGCGATGATCTTGACGCGAGAGCGATGTTCCTTGATTTGGAGTTCTTCTTCTGCTTCTTCTTCGATCAGGGGATAGGTTCCAGGTCGGCAGCCTGGGCTAGCAGGGTGGATGTCGTTTGAGTTTCTGTTTGTGTTTCATCCGTAGTCGGATGGTGCTCTTTTGTAAGATGATGTTGTATTCGTGTGGCATTGTATGCCTTTTGTATGTATCTCCACCTATTATGTAATGTTGATGTAATGATATCCACCTTGCAAAAGCGTGTCAATATGCGGTTCTATCCTTGGTGGGACCTTCGAGTCTCTTTAGGATAGTATCGCATATTGGACGTGACACACACTTCCGAGGCCAAGAGGATCACGAAATGGAAGAGCTTTTTTGGTCGCAGTTCCATAGTCCAGAGTGTCCACTTCCCTTAACCGATCGGTTAGCCGAATGGGCTCAGCTGAATAGGTTGTCTGAACTTGCCATGAAGGACGTCGTGACTCATTTGTGGCTGAAAAGGCCCGAGCCGAAGAGTTATTTTGGCTTGGTGCAGCAGTTCCTTGGTGCGGTGTCGCATATCGATGCAATGAAGCGGTCGGCCTGCATAGAGGGTGCACGGATGGCTCTTGCCCGTGTCAAGACATGCTGGGCGGAGATGAAGGCCACCGATGTTGCATCCCAGGATTCGGACAAGAGCCGAGTACCTGCCGAGCACTATTTTGAGGAAGTCCTGCAGGGCGCTCGTTTAATAGAGACGCAGTGCTAGAAGGATATTATGTTCTAATGACATATATGATTTGTGAAACGATGTTTCAATATAATATATGTGCTTTTTATACTTGTGCGTTCAAGTATTGAAATACCTCCTGTGCGGCCGTTAATGTATATGTGTATATAACCTGAAAGATGGCAGTCTTCGACTTCGGCCCCCACGCACATAGTGCGGGGGTGTTTGCAAAAGAGCGCATTTTCACACTTAATGCAACGTCTTGGTCCTGTGAAGGAGGTGATAGCATAGCAAACTAGGCAACCGGACTATAATGCTTTATCACTTTCACTTAGCCATAGGAGTTCGATGGTGGGGCTACTATATAGCCTCCTAGGGGCACCGCGCTCTCCGGATTCGGGGCGCGTATGTGCCTGACCGGGAAACAGTCCTTCATTAATGCGGAGGAATTCTAAACATTCCGGTGGGTCATCGAGTGGTTGACCAGTCTCACGCTATATTATGACAGTCAGTTTTCGGCTTTCTCTACTGAGGTGCTCACCAGGCCGAACCGGGGCACAATCGCAGTAGTTCTCCTGGTGCCACGTTAGCCGATAGAGCGGAACGTAAGGAAGCAAAACACAGGAGCCGGGCGAACCCAACATTTGACCAAAGACATGATTCGGAGCTGATGCATATAAGGCCTAACTCGAGACGCCGAACACTCCCTAAGGTATTTGGTCTTTCTGAAAACGGGCAGAACAATGCCCTAAGCCCCTAGTGTCCAGGTACGCGCAAAAATTTCTGACGCGACCGATGCCAAAACGCCAGCCTCCTCCTCGGTTATAGCAAGAAACCTGGGGATGTGTATCAACAAGAGACAGTAAAAAAGGTTTACGTAGGGTCTTAATCTGAAAAGAATCCTTGCAATGGGTCCCTACTTCACGTCTGCGTCTGTGTCTCCGTTGTGCCGTATCCTGGACGGGTGTAGCACGGTGTTCATCTGTAAAAGAGAAGAACTTAGTTGAAGAAAGGTTGTGCAAAAAATGTACTTTATATTAAATAAACAGAGTACGATTCGAAAGGCGAATAAAATTGAGCTTTATTGTCTCTTGTTGTACATGCGTGCAACCCCTTGTAAGGGGGTACGCGGCTAGTAAGCCCCTTGTTTATTTATACCGGACTCGCCTAACCGTGTCCGGGGTCTGAATGACCTGTTTGGGTGCTTTGATCAGCAAAGCCGGATTAGTGTGTAGCTATCAAGGCAGTCTCACGTTCTTCCGTATTCGAGGAACACTCGAAGTTTCCCTTTAATGAGATGATGCCGCGTGGACCGGGCATTTTAAGTGTAAGGGATGCGTAATGCGGTATTGCGTTAAAGCGGGCGAAAGCTTTGCATCCCAATAGTGCTTGATAGCTACTTTTAAATGGGGTGATGTGGAAGACTAACTTTTCGCGACGGAAGTTGTCGGATGAGCCGAACACAACTTCTAGTAGTAGAGAGCCCGTACAATGGGCATATGGGCCTGGCATCACTCCTTTAAAGGAAGTGTTGCTATGGAAAATTTTGGTTGGGTCTATCCCCGTTTTGTGGATTGTGTCCTGATATAGCAGGTTTAGATCACTACCGTCGTCCATTAGGACTTCTCTGAATTGGAGTCCGTCGATTATATGGTCTAATATCAGGGTAGTCCATCCTGCCACTAATAGGAAAAGGGCTATAGATAGGATTGACACTAATGGCGCACCAGGGAAGTAGTGCGCCACTACTATATACTAATGGCGCACCAGTTGGTGATGCGCCATTAGTGTGGAAGACACTAATGGCGCACCAGACAAAAGGTGCGCCACTAGTGATATTTTTTTTCATTTTTACATACACACTAATGGCGCATCCGACCGAAGTGCGCCAGTACTAAATTTTTTTAATTCTTTTTTTGCAAAACTACTAATGGCGCACCGTGTCACAGTGTGCCATTAGTA
>NC_041385.1:251744241-251759577 GCF_002162155.2 Triticum dicoccoides
ACTTCATTCCCTCCACCTCCTTCTCCAAGCTTTCGGCTGCCTCCTCCTCCTCACCTCATTTCCACCATAGATTCATCAAAATTAAGTGGTGAAATTACCTTTTTTGATAGGTAAGTAAGGGGAAAGCTATCTTCATGATGTAGATCTACTTTTTTTCTCCCTAGCTCGCTCCAACAACGTGCACATGCACTTTTTGTGGCCTAGCTAGATCTATGTATGTTTGTGGTGTTGCATGTGTTTGTGGTGTTGCATATATGTTTGTGTTTGCAGGTACCGGTATTTGAAATGTGATAGTTGCCAATATTTTGCCGGAATGTTTATTCATTTCCGTTTCAGCAAGAATTTTGGCACTATGCATTCTTTTTGGTCCTATTTTTAGGGAATGTAATGCCAAAAAATTTCTTGGTTCTAAAATATTGTTTTGCTCTACCCCGCAGGTGACCATGGTCCGCACGATGACCGAAGGCATCGTGAATAGGTTTTTGAGCTCCGCGAAGGCCAGGATGCTTCAAAAGAATGAGACGGAGATAAGATGTCCGTGTCGAAGATGCAAGCTAAAGAGCCTTATGGCGGACCCGGATTCCGGGCAGGTGCGGGACCACCTGCTCTTGCGTGGTTTCATGGATGGCTATCGGTGGCAAGGTGATGAAGATGACTATGAAGTCGTCCATGGGGGCCGGGGAAGAAATTTGGAAGGGCAACAAGACAAGTACCACCGCGGCAAGGGCGGGCGAGAAGACGAAGAATCTCCAGGACATGATCACAACGGTGATGCTGTACACAATCATCATGTAGAAGATGTCGTACATGATGATGAGGAAGATCAAGACGAAGGGCATGATCATGAAGATGAAGATGCCGGAGCAGACGATGATGGAGGCTTGGTGCAGGACCCTCATATTCAAGAGCTACTTCTCAAGCGGACGGATAACGCAAGAGCTGCCGCCCGAGAGAAAGCCAAGCTGGATCAACTTGAGATAGACGCGGTTACTCCATTGTATGAAGGATGCACGCCCGAGGATACCCACCTGAAAGTAACGCTCATGGCTCTGGAGATGAAGGTAAAACACAAAATGACCGACGCATGCTTCGACAAGAACATGTCATTCTGGCACGATCGTCTTCCCAAGGGGAACAAGTGCCCGACCAGTTTCGAGGAGGCGGAGAAAATCGTGTGTCCTCTGGATTTACCGCACGTGAAATACCATGTGTGCATGAACAATTGCATCATTTATCGGGACGAGCACGTGGAGTCTACATATGTCTGGTGTGCGGCGTCACTCGATACAAGAAGAGGAAGAAAGCTCCTCGAAAATCGGTGTGGTACTTTCCGATCACTCCTCGTCTTCAGCGGTATTTCCCGGACCCTAAGGTAGCAAAGCTCCTGCGTTGGCACACGTATAGGGAGGAGAAGAAGTGGGAAGATGACAGAAATTATCCGGAGATAAATAAAAAAGACAAGATGCTGAGTCACCCTAAGGATGCGAGCCAGTGGCAAGCGTTGAACTTCGCAGAATTTGGGAAGGATCCAAGGAACATCATGCTGGGCGCGAGCACCGATGGAGTCAATCCGTTTGGCAGCCAGAGAAGCACACAGAGCACCTGGCCTGTGTTTGTGTGGATGTATAACCTTCCCCCCTAGTTGTGCATGAAGAGGAAGTACATTCACATGAGTATGCTAATTGAAGGGCCGAAACAACCAGGGAACGACATCAATCTGTATCTAGGGCTGCTGAAGGTGGAGCTAGACACGCTGTGGAAAATGCCAGCCAATACGTGGGACGCCGCAGAGAAAGAATATTTCCCTATGAGAGCCGCACTGCTCACGATGGTGCACGACTATCTCGGTTACGGATATCTCCCGGGGCAGGTAGTCCACGGCTTTTCTGGATGCGTAAGGTGCATGGATGACACAACGTATCGCCAGCTAGATAGAGATCCCGGGCCTTTGAAAACCGTGTTCATGGGACATCAAAGGTGGCTTCGCGATGATGACCCGTGGAGGCACCTTCACCAGGGCAGTTCGTAAGTACGGCAAGCACATGTTCTCACACAATACGAAGTTCTGCTGTGTCAAGCAGCCGCCTGGCGGTCAGAAGGATGCCTACTACGCCCTCCATCACATGCGGGCGATCGTAAGGGACCATCATCACCTTCTGCTACCAGATAATATCAAAGATTGGGCCGCGAACTTGTCGGCAATCCAGGATGCGGACCTCAGACAAGAATTCTTTCGCATCCAGTCGGAGTCTGTGGACATCATCCCTCAAGATGTCCTTCATACCTCGGGGCAGTTCTTCCTCAGATATCAACCGTCCAACAATGAGATAGATGGAATGCTACAAATGCAGGGTGACCACGATCACGATTTCATGACCATCACGACAGACGGTGGCTTCATCCACGCTCCTGTCCGATGAGTCGAGTCGAAAGTAGTGATGTGTAGTTCTGAAACATTGATTGGCTCATGTTGTAATTAAACTTTAATGAATTCGTATGTCTCTTTGGTTTGGACAGTCGTTCAACTTAGATGTAATCGATGCTATTAATTAGTAGGACCATGAATCATGCTTATGTATTGTCTGTTGTTTGGCTTGTGCATAGAGATGCCGTCGTATGTCGTGCACAAGGGTAAGGTTCCCGGAGTCTACGACGACTGGGAGGAGTTTCGGAGACAGGTTCACCGTTTTAGCGGTAACAGTTACAAAGGGTACACCACTAAGGAGGAGGCCAAATCTAGATACGCCCGCTATCTAGCGGGAGAGAGGAGGGAGCGTTGGAGGAACCGGATGAAGACCAGTTTGATCGCGATGATGCTCATTGTGATGACCGCAGCTCTCTTCTATGTGATGGTAGTTTAGATGATCGATATTGACTTGTAATGTGAAGACAAACTCGATACTCGCGGTCTTGAGACTTGTAATGTTTTATCTTTGTTCGATCTTTTGAATTCGGAGACTAATATGATGAATTTTATTCGGAGACTAATCTTCTATTGTATTCGATGAATCTAATGTTGCTGTGTGCTGTTGTCTATATTCTGTCCAATAATATATTTTGTAACCTGTGTAAAAATCAGAAAAGTAAAAAAACAAATGTTCATACTAATGGCGCATCACCACCAGGTGCGCCATTAGTATGCCAAAGGATACTAATGGCGCATCACCACAGAATGCGCCATTAGTATGACAAAGCACATGCTTACGTATGGCCCCCCGGGAGGCACACTAATGGCGCATGGTGTTACATACTAATGGCGCACTGCCTGGTGCGCCATTAGTATACCAGATACTAATGGCGCACCAGTGGTGCGCCATTAGTAAAAAATTCTAGTGGCGTGGTACTAGTGGCGCACCGGTAGTGCGCCATTAGTAGGCAAAACCGGTGCACCATTAGTAGGCCTTTTCCTAGTAGTGTGCTTTCTGGATACTTCCGGAGTAATCCTGATGATCAAAGGTGATTGGTTTTGACAACCAATGTCGGGACTTCACCAGGATAGACCGTGCGGCGCATATTTCAATGGGCGCCGCTCTATTTTTCCCTGTTGTCACTTGAAGTGAGTTTACTGTTTTGACCTCTTGTGGGAAATTCTTTTGTTTTCCGATGCTCTGCTTGTGGGGTTCGTCATCGTCCTCACTTCGTGTGTCAAGCCCCTTGTGTTCGGCGTTAAGTCGGCCGGACTGTTTGAAGACCCAACAATCTCTGTGGGTATGGTTTGCAAGCTTCCCGGGGGTACTATGGATTTGGTATATCTTGTCCAAGATTTTGTTTAGGTTGGATAGCTCGTCGCTATTGTCCTTAAGGGGCAGTTTTTTATTATTCTGCCGTGAGCTTTTGAATCCGCCGTTGACTGCCATGCTCTTCAGACCGTTTCCCTTGGTCCGGCGCTGGTCCTTGTTGCATCGTGGTTTCCCATTTTCATCCCTGACCTCGGATGTACTTGGGTCGCTGGTGCTGCATCTTGCCAGCCAGCTATCCTCTCTCGCGCAAAAGCGGGTCATGAGGCTTGTTAGTGCGGCCATTGTTCTCGGCTTTTCTTGGCCGAGGTGTCAGGCGAGCCATTCGTCACGGACGTTGTGTTTGAAAGCTGCTAAGGCTTCGGCGTCCGGACAGTCGACTATTTGGTTCTTTTTGGTGAGAAACCTATTCCAGAATTTTCGGGCTGACTCTCCGGGCTGTTGGGTTATCTGACTTAAATCGTCTGCGTCCGGAGGTCGGACATAGGTCCCTTGAAAATTGGCCCGAAAGGCATCCTCGAGCTCTTCCCAACTTCCAATAGTGTTTTCGGGGAGGCTTTTAAGCCAATGCCGGGCTGGCCCTTTGAGCTTGAGGGGTAAATATTTTATGGCGTGGAGGTCATCTCCTTTGGCCATGTGTATGTGGAGGATGTAATCCTCAATCCAGACTCCAGGTTCTGTCGTTCCGTCGTATGCCTCTATGTTTACGGGCTTGAATCTCGCTGGAAATTCATGACCCAGCACCTCATCGGTGAAACATAGGGGGTGTGCGGCGCCCCTCTATGTTTGCCGTGATGTTCGAATACTCGACGTGTTGCATTGCTTTCTAGAGCTTGCTTTCTTGGCCCATAGATAGACCTGACTGGGCCATCCTTTTGGTGCGGATCCTTATGCGGATCGCGTGCTGGCTTGTGTGCGGCGCTGCTTGCCGCTCTATGTTTGCCATGTGGTCGTCTATCCGACCAGGCGACCTCTTTGTTCTTTGATTGTGGGGGCTCTACGGCCTCCTCGTCAAATTCGGGCAGTAGTTTGCGCTTCGGGTAGCTCTTTGTTTGGCGACTATCGCCGTATTTGTCTGCGGTGTTGAGTACTTTGCTCCATCTCATTCTGAGTGCGTCTTTCGCTATTTTGAGCTTCCACTTCTGCTTCTTCAGACTGCATGCAGTGGCGACGAGCCTTTTGCGGAGGTTCTTCTGCTCCAACGATATGTCCGGCGTGAGATCATCCGGACTGTTATCTTTGCCGGGGACGGATTGTTTATCCAAGTTATCCTGTTTGGATGGTTGCTCGAGGGCATGTTCGTCGTCCACCAGTTCGCCCTTCTCTATGGCTGGGTCCGTATGTGTGCTGTCTTTGTCGAGGCGGGACTTTGAGCGGCGCTTACGTCGCCGTTTTGACTGCTTTCAGAGGGAATTATCCTTCACAGCATCCCATTGTTCCTCGTTATCGCTTCCTTTAGGTGTATCCACCATATATAACTTGTGAGTTGAGGTGGCCTTCCAGTGCCCTGTAGGCGCTGGTTCTTGGTCGTCTCCGGCATCGTGATCCATACCGTCGATGTCTTCGGAGTCAAAGTCGAGCATGTTGGTTAAATCATCGACAGTGGCTACAAAGTGGGTGGTGGGTGGGCTTTGAATTTCTTCGTCATCCGCATCCCAACCATCCTGACCATAATCCGGCCAGGGCTCTCCTGATAAAGAGAGATACTTTAGCGAATTCAGGATGTCGCCAAAGGGCGAGTGCTGAAAGATGTCTGCAGCGATGAACTCCATGATCGGCGCCCAATCGGATTCGATTGGCAGGGGCGCGGAAGGTTCGGAGTCTGGAGAGGAGTCCGGCACCTTGGAGTCACGAGCTTCACAAAGGACAGGGTTGGTATTCGGCTCTATCGCCGTAGAGGTAGCAGCCCCCGAGGCAGTGTCCAGCCACCCGTCCTCGATCGGCGCAGTCGGCTCCGAGCTAAGGGTCGAAGCGGACACTTGTGCGGCCTCCAGGGCACTGTCCGGCAGCAGAGCTAGATCATGCCCATCGTGACAGTGCGGCGTGCTTGGCTGTGGCACCAACCCATCGAAGATCAAGTCTCCGCGGACGTCAGCCGTATAGTTCAAACTTCCAAATCTGACCTGATGGCCAGGGGCGTAGCTTTCAATCTGCTCCAGATGGCCTAGCGAATTGGCCCGCAGTGCAAAGCCGCCGAATACAAAGATCTGCACGGGGAGAAAAGTCTCACCCTGGATCGCGTCGTTGTTGATGATCGAAGGAGCCATCGGTCCTAAAGGTGACGACACAGAGGAACTCTCAATGAAAGCACCAATGTCGGTGTCAAAACCGGCGGATCTCGGGTAGGGGGTCCCGAACTGTGCGTCTAGGCGGATGGTAACAGGAGACAAGGGACACGATGTTTTTACCCAGGTTCGGGCCCTCTCGATGGAGGTAAAACCCTACTCCTGCTTGATTAATATTGATGATATGGGTAGTACAAGAGTAGATCTACCACGAGATCAGAGAGGCTAAACCCTAGAAGCTAGCCTATGGTATGATTGTTGTTCGTCCTACAGACTAAAACCCTTCGATTTATATAGACATCGAAGAGGGCTGGGGTTACACAGAGTCGGTTACAATGGTAGGAGATCTACATATCCGTATTGCCAAGCTTGCCTTCCACGCCAAGGAAAGTCCCATCCGGACACGGGACGGAGTCTTCAATCTTGTATCTTCATAGTCTAGGAGTCCAGCCAACGGTGATAGTACGGCCATCCGGACACCCCTTAATCTAGGACTCCCTCAAAAAGACTGTCCTCGTCTGCGAGCAACCGCGCGCATGGGTGAGGGAGAAGGCGTGTAGTAGTAAAATCAAGCTTCTCCTCATTGTATGAGTTGACGCGACACATCATAGCACTTGCCCCACATGCTTGCCTCTAAACTTGGCTGAAAGACCCGCAGTGTACAATATATTTGCGGCAACCTCTAACATATACCCACCACAAATTAAAATATATATTCCTGTCTTGAGCAGATGAGCGTGCAAACTACAATCACTAGGGTGATAGGTAGGGCCAGAAGACTATTTTAATATTTTTTTTAAACTTCGAGATGGCCACATAGCATGGAGCCGACCCCAACGATTTTAAGTTTATAGGCACGGTACACGCTATCCTAGACAACTCTACACATGAAACTGCCACATGAGCGTCCGGGCTGCGCTTGGCTCTTCGCCTCTTCGGGAAGTCGAACAATGATGGAGTACTACTGCACTGGAGGAGTACTACAGTACGCTTCTGGCCATCTGACACCGATTGAACTACTCCATGTTCACCGTGTGTGGGAGGGAGAGCGTGTAGCGAAAGCTTCTCCTAGTCTTGCCAGCTACCACGCTCATGGGCGAGGGAGGGACGCTCCTGCCTTTGCGTGTATGACAGGTGGGCCCGACAGGAGGGTGGCCAACCTGTCATACAGCCAAAGGCAGGTGCAGTTAATTTCGCGAGGGAGAGGATAATCAAACTTCTCGTTGATGTACGAGTTGACGCGACGCATCAAAGCACTGCAGTCAATATATTTCAATAATCAGTTTTGCTACAACTCATCTAGATGAGATATATTTTGTCTCATTCATCTTTTATAGCCATTAGATGTGATGTTATAAGATGCATGTGTGCTGACGTGGGTTGTATTTGTTCTTGTTTTCAAAGTGAATGAGACCAAATTATATCTCATCTAGATGAGTTCTAGGTACTCCCTTAATAATTTGCGTTAACCGATGCATTAATTACAATGCATGCATGCATGCCGTGACTCTCCTTTTGATACTTGCATGTGTCGATTTAATGCACCTTGAAGTAGTATAAAATATGTGACGGTAAAGCTTTGTAATGCCCCGGCCCAAGCGAGAGATGGTTGCGCACGAGTAGGGCGAGATCATGCAGACCAAATAGGACCCGACGATGGAGCTCTCTAAGGTCTCGATGGACCTCACCATGCTCCACTGCCCCTTGTGCCTTGGCCCCTTGACGCCTCTAGTGTATGAGGTTCGAATACACCTTATCCGTTCAGCTGATTGAGCAAGGTGCAGGTTTCTTGATTGATGTGATGTTCGATTGATTTCTATAGTGCAATGGAGGGCACCTGGCCTGCACGGACTGCCGCGTCGAGCGCCCGGGAACTAGCGGCAGTGCCAGAAGTGCAAGCGCAGCGGTGGCTTCGACGTGCGGAACACGGTGGTGGACGTCGTCCTTTCGTCGGTGAGGGTGGAGTGCCCGCAAGAAGGCTGTGGGCCCTACGTCACTTACCACAAGCTCGCCGATCACCAGAGCATGTGTCTGCTCGCGCCCTACAAATGCCCCGTGCCCGCCTGCGGCTACGAAGGCCCACCGCCGGTGCTCTACCACCACATCAGCACCGCGCATCCCATGCCCATGCATAGGATCCAGTATGGCAAGGTGCTCCAGCTGCAAGTGCCACTATCGGAGCCACGGCTCTTGCTGTTCGCGGAGGCGGACGGCCGCGTGTTTTTCTTGGTCGGCGGTGTGCTCAACATCAGTGCGCCTATCGCCGTGTCGGTCGTCTGCATCAGAGCGGGGGCGTGCCCACTGCTGCACTACGTGGCCAAGCTATGGGTGAATGGCCCGCCGGGGGAGCCGAAAGGCATGACCGACGCCGTCAAGGTGGAAATGGAGGTGACAAGTAGCAAGGATCCCAGTGAAGTCGACGTGCAGGAGCTGACCTTCTTCACAGTTCCGCCCAAGCTGCTGGCCAGGGCTAAGCTGGTGTCCCTCCATAATCAGATTGACAAGCTCACGTCCTAAATGTTTCTATAGTGCCTTCTGTTTATCTTACTAATATGCTAATATAGGGATTAGCTCGTTCTACTTTAGCTTAAGATATGGTTGGTTTTGGTGGCGATGCAACAATTACTTCGACATCAAATCAGTAATTTCCAATAGTCGAACGGATATTTTGTGTCTGTTGGATATAAAGTTCCTTTGGGTAAGAATTACTACTTGTCATCAAAATGGATAAAAGGATATTATGTAGACGTATTTTACTTCTAGATACGTCCCTTTTTATCCGTTTTGATGGCAAGCACACCCTCCGTTCCACAATACATGCCTTCTGGGAATAGTGCCGCACTTCGAAACTAGAACCGTCAATAATTTTGAGCTTGCGTCTCGTCACATTCCAAATTACTCCATGCTGTATTGAATTGTAAACCTGCTCACACCGATCACAACCTAAACGGTTTCCCACTTAGGAGCGTATTAGTACCACGCTATATTGAATTGCAAACCTGTTCACACCGATTACAACCTAAACGGTTTCCCACTTAGGAGCGTATTAGTACTCGGTTATAAATACTAGTATGCCAAGATGATTGCAAATTCCTCCTCAACTCCTCATCCACAAAAACAAACAGTCATTTAGCATCCTTCCCTTGCATCTGCCATGGCCAGCGGGAGTTCTGGGTCGAGAGATTGCCACCAGGGAGAGGTGAGCATGGAAACGGAAGCACGAGAGATGTCTTGCCTCGCTGTGAAAGCAGCCGACATGTCCCGCCGCACAGAAGTAGCAGCACAGAGGTCCAGCCGCGCCGTCAATGCAGCAGACTGGTCCGGCCGCACCACGGAAGCAGCAGAGATGTTCCGCCGCGCTGTGAATGCAGCAAAGATGTCCCGCCGCGCCGCGGTGGCCTAGGAAAATTTCTCGCGGGCAGGCGACGACTATTACAGGCGCATGCATGCGATCGTCTAGAGCCAGATGGATCAGATCTCCGGCTGGGCGAGGTTGCAGGACGACATGAAAGCCTCGTTTGAACAGGCTACCGGCTTCATCCGACAACTAAGGGAGGGCAATGAGAGGCTCCGGGCCGAGCGCGACCTGCTAAGGGGAAGATCGTCCGAAGTGGAGACCAGAAGGAGGAGACCAGTGCCTTGTTAAAGAGGACCGGCGTCATCGTCAAGAAACTTATGGACGAGAATGACATGCTCCGCAACGAGCACCAAAGGCTGGTGGAGGAATCCGTGGATGTTCTCAAGCAGCATCTTGAGGACACGAAAGAGCTCATCGCTGCTCACCGCGGAGACTATTTCCCGCGGCCTGCAACAATGCATCAAGAAAGTAGAGATCAGCGAGCCAGATCCTTGTCTTCCTTCTTCTTTTGCCCTCGTGTATTTCGGGCGTAGCCGCATGTGGATTTTTTAATTATCTTTCTAATTATGTAAGACAATTAATCGTCCTTATATATTCATCAGTCTTTCTATAAGTCGCAGTAGATGCTATATAGGTCCGTCGGATCTTACATCAAGATCCGTGCTTTCAGATTTTCTTTTTCCTCTCTTAAATCTCAGGCGGATGAGACATAGCCACACCATTAAACAGAGGCTCGGGCGCCATTAATGGAGATCTTGGGAGAGAGGTGGACGACAGATGGAGGTCAAAGGGCTCTCCTCCTGATGAGCACGCGCAGGGGTCTGATGGCATGCCTCTCGTACTCAAATAGCTACCCTGCACGGCGCCTCCTAGCTAATAAAAAATGGGGACGCATGGCGGCACGTAAATGGTAGTAAATAGAACGCCCACGGTTTCAATAATACTTGTGTTTCCGATTGTAACATGACAACATTTGTTCCAAAATGACTTTGTTGATTGTTAATGTGTGCGCCTTCGCAAATTGGACTACAAAATTACCACAGCATGTTGGTGCCATGTCATGGCACCAAGCCAAGTTTCATTATTTTCAAGCGTGTTTTGGATTTACAGGAATTAAAAAACTAAGTTTCTCAATGTTTCCAGCCCAGCCACGATGCCCAGAATTTTGAATTTCATTCCCATTTCTTGCATGGAACCTAGAAATTTAACCGAGGACACACATGTGATTTTTCAACCAACTTTGGTGCACTGGAACATGTGCTTGTATTTAAAATTTGAATTATGCACACAAAGGTGACACGTTCCCTCCTAGAACCACGAGCCTTCTTGAGAGAAGCTCCGATTTGCAAGAAGCTTATACCAAAATTTGTTCCTATTCGGCCAATTTTTTTTACCACGGCATGGTACTACCATGACATGACACCATGCCAAGTTTCATGATTTTAAAACCAAGTTTCTCAATGTTCTCGACCGAGCCACGATGCCCAGATGTTTGAATTTTATTCGCATTTTCTGCATGGGACCTAGAAATTCACCCAAGGACACAAATGTGATTTTTCAACCAACTTTGGTGCACGGGAGCATGTGCTTGTAGTTCAAATTTGAATTATGCACATTAAATGACCAAAAACTCAATTAATGTGTAAATAAGGCCAAATGAAGCCAGAATAATTCCAAAATTTAACAGGGCACTCATGTAGTTCTATGTTGCCTTTGTAAATAAACTCAAGGGGGACAGCGTATATCGTTTCGCACTCAAAGGTGGCACGTTCCCTCTCAGAACCACGAGGCATCTTGTGAGAAGCTTCAGTTTGCAAGAAGCTTATACCAAAATCTGTTCCTATTCGGCCAATTTTTTTACCACAACATGGTAGTACCATGACATCACACCCATGCCAAGTTTCATGATTTTCAAACGTGTTTTGGATTTACAAGAATTTTAAAACCAAGTTTCTCGATGTTCTTGGCCGAGCCACGATGCCCAGATGTTTGAATTTTATTCTCATTCCTTGCATGGGACCTAGAAATTCACCCGAGGACACAAATGTGATTTTTCAACCAACTTTGGTGCACGAGAGCATGTGCTTGTAGTTCAAATTTGACTTATGCACATTAAATGACCAGAAACTCAATTAATGTATAAAAAATGACAAACGAACCCGGAATAATTCCAAAATTTAACAGTGCACTCATGTAGTTCTACGTTGCCTTTGTTAAGAAACTCAAGGGGGGCAGCGTATATCGTTTCACACTCAAAGGTGGCATGTTCCTTTTTAGAACCACGAGCTTCCAAATCGGCCCAATTTTTTACCACAACAGGTTAGTGCCATGACATGACACTATGCCAAGTTTCATGATTTCTAGGCGAGTTTTGGATTTACATGAATTTAAAATCTAAGTTTCTCGATGTTCTCAGCCGAGTGACGACGCCTAGATGTTTGAATTTCATTCTCATTTCTTCCATGGGACCTAGAAATTCAACCAAGGACACACATGTGATTTATCAACCAACTTTGGTGCACCGGAGCATGTGCATGCAGTTCATATTTAGATTATGCACATTAAAGGTCCAAAAACTCAATTAATGTATAAAAAGGCCAAACGAACCCGAAATAATTTGAAAATTTAACAGGGCACTCATATAGTTCTATGTTGCCTCTGTAAAGAAAATCAGGGGGGCAGCGTATATCATTTCGCACACAAAGGTGACACGTTCCCTCTCGGAACCACGAGGCTTGTTCAGAGAATCTCCGGTTTTGCAAGAAGCTTATACCAAAACTTGTCCCAATTCAACAAAAAATTATACATATGAAAACAGGGTTTAGATTATCCCGTACATCTCGCTACCTAGACCAATAATGTACTATGATTTGAATTCAACATAAAATGGATATAAATATTTGAATTGGAGAGCGTATGGTACATGTAGTTCATAGTTAAATATGATTACTGCTATATGCATGTTTTTTGTTATCAAGATAATATTTAAATTATTGTATAACTTGACAACAATCGTATTCAAATAAGGAAGATTTATTCAAATTTATTCCATATGGTAGACGACAATATATATGTGCACATGGTGGAGTAAAATGTTCGTATATGATGGAAGATCAAAATGTACGACTACATCAATATATAAACCACAAGGTCACCTAACGATATATTAGAATTCAACATAACGTGGATTCAAAAATTGAAATTCGAGATCCTGGCATTTGTAATCATATAGAAAGGGACATTACTCTTTCTTTTGGTGGGAATTGATTTGTTTTTGTTGTTGTTGAGGGAAGTGCGAATCGATTTGGTACCGTGCAGGGTAATCTTGTTCTCTCGATTTTTTTTACATTTTTCTTGTAGTTTTTTCAATGGCATCTATAGCAATATAGTAAAAGGGGACATGACTCTCTTGTGTCTTGTATGAATTGTTTTTTTACATGTTAAGTTTGTTCTGCCGAACAAGGAATCCCCACCTTGTTATCCCGAAATTTTCAAGCTCGAGTATCTTTTGTCTCACCTGCTTTGAAACTCCCACCTCTTCAACCCGCGCCGCGCCTTGTTATCCTAAAATTTCAACGCACGCGAGAACTCCCTCCTCATCCGAAATCGGTCCCGCAGCCCAGACACGCGAAATCCCCCTTCTACCCCTTAGCCGGAAATGAAGCTCCACGTCGAAGTGTCAAAACCGGTGGGGGTACGCTAGTAACTTACCCTACATTTCGGACAAGCGTGTCCCTAAGATTGGCTCCCCACTCCCGCTTCGCCCCCACCATTCGTACACTGAGGCCGCCAAAACCTGCGAAACCCCATGCTCCTCCATCGGCCTCCCAACCGCCGCCCAGCCGGAGACTCTTCCCCGACTACGTCGTCCACCGCAATAGCTCGCCGTCCCTCATCCACCGCACCGGATGAGGATCCATTGTCGATCTCGTCGTCCCACTGGATCAGCCGCCCCGTCCTCCACCTCCAAGGAGCTGCCCCAACGTTCGCCTCGTCTATCGCGCCACCTCAATCCCAACAACGCCATCTTGACCTGCCCCACCGGAACCGCAGCACCCTCACCAATTCCTCCGATGAAGCCGAGGCCAACTCGGCGCCACCAAGGAGGTTCTGCACTCACCGCTGCATTTTATCTTTTATTCGATCTCACGGGGTTGCCGGTGCTCGATACAGAGCAGACATGGCGGGTCTCCATCGACGGCGCCATCGCTAGCCACATTATCCACGGCATCTCTCCCCCATGTCGTTGCTTCCTCGGCGGCGACTTCCACAATGGCACTAGCTGCAGCTGCTCCAGCTCTTGCTCGTGATGCGGCTCTGTTCTTGCTGTCGGTCGCGCTGCTGCACTGCTCTTGCTTTTGTTCGTGATGCTGCTCTGCTCTTGCTCTCGCTTGCGCTACTGCTGCTGCTGCACGACCTCCGGCAGCTACAGGAGTTGCTGCTTTACCACTCGCTCGCGGTGCTACTGCACGAAATGCTCTCTGCTAGTGCGTTCCCTGCTTGAGCGTGTGCTGATTTAGATCACTGCTTCTCTGTTACTAGTGCTCGAACGCCCTAAACATCTATTGCAATGCTCTGCTACTAGTGCAATTAGTTTCAATAGTAAAATTTAGTTTCGACTTTAAAGTTCATTTTCTTCAGTTAAATTCAGAGTCAACAGTACTTACAACATCTGTCGGAGCGGCCGTGGCACGGATGATGCATTTTACATCTAGCACTTTTTGCTGATGTGTTTTACATCATCTATTGTAGATGATATTAGGGTCCCACTTCAGATTAACGTTGTCTGTCTTGTCCTGCTTCAGCCTCGTCGCCGTACACCTCACCGGAGCTGCTCCAACGACAGAACCGTCCACACAGCGGAGCAGTACCCTCGGCGCCGTTTCCAGAGGCCTCGGATCTTCTTCCCTGCCTCCGACAGTCACACCAGCATCATCACCATCCTCCACGTCCAACCCAATGATGCTGCCGCCGCCGCTGCCTCCATGCTCAACTTCTGCCTGCGTGCCTGGGAGCTCGAGGAGCCAATGGCCAAAAGGAGGTTTACCACGGCCTCTTCGCCCGATGCTGACGAGGTGGCCGCCAAGGTGTCCCCGTTGTCCTCTGCAGGCTCTTTATTGATCTATTGTCGCTGGTCGCCTGATCTGCCCGCCGCACGCCCCTGCACCGGTTCAATGACTTCCCCGTCCTCCCTCGGGCCCGACCGTCAATGAGCTCCTACCTCGGGGTCCGGCAGCAGCGGTGGGGGACATGGGTTGCCGAGATTACGGATCAAGAGACCCACACACGTCGGTGCCTTGATAGCTTCCACAGGGTCGAGCTCGCGGCCATGGAGTACGACCGCTGGCAGGTCCGCTACCACGACACGGCGGCTAGCGTCAATTTCCCCTTCAGCACACATCCGGTTGACCTCGTTTCGCCGGAGCCAGGGGTGGTGAGCTCGGCTATGGCGTGGGAGCGCCTCGAGGCCGAGGCCGTCGAATAGGCCTACATACAACAGCTCCATCAGCACCACCTGGAGCTCGTGGAGGCGGAGCGGGTGATCTTTGCCAACGCAGAGGGCGGCAAGGTTATCGTGCTCTCCTCTGATGACGAGGTCGAAGGTGGCAAGGACGGCAGCGCGGAGGGTGTCAAGGTGGGCGGCAAGGACGAGGAGACCGACGCCGACGAGTGGAGGAGTGTCTTCCCTAACGACCCCGATGACGGCACCGGCTCGGACCCGGCTTGTGGCACACCATACCTAACGAGGAAGGATTGGCTCGACCTCCACTTCGACCGAAAGTAGTTTAGCTTACTTGAAATTTATGTTTTATGTTTGGTTATGCAAAACTATCAATGTTTATGTTTGAATGCATGGTACTTTCGGTTGAACCTGCTTTGAACTTGATCAAATTGAAGTTTACAATGTTAAGTTAGGGGATCGACTAAAAACGGCCAAAAATTGCATAACCAAACA
>NC_041385.1:251759771-251766033 GCF_002162155.2 Triticum dicoccoides
CACTCACTCACACACACACACACACACACACACACTTCTGGGCTACTCTGTTTCGCGAAACAGGATATTATTCTGTTACCCTACTCAAACTGACGGTTTCAGGCGGTTGTACTGATATTTTTGAAGCGGTTGAACTAATGCTTTCAGTTCTGTTTAACGGATCGTCTTCTTTAGTACAATTTTTTTTACAATTTTTTTGTTGAATCGGGGCGTGTAATATATCCTTGGAAAGCTCTTGACAACCATATTTCAAGTATATTGAACGTTTTTGCAAAATCATTATGGTTTAAGAGCAGTTTTCAGAAAACCATTTTCCAAAACCTAAAAAGTGAATTGTATTTTGGACTCGATTTTCAAACGGTTTGTCGGAATTGAGAAAATAAGATGGCGTTGGAAAGCTGGTGAAAATCCGCATCCTCCATATATCTATTGTTTTTTCTAATTCTATATGATTTAAAAGAATTTGAATGACGGTGAAATTCTGGGCGAAACGTATTTTCGCGATTGTTTGCAAACGGGTTGTCGGGTTGACGCAAACGATATGGCATTCAAAACCAATGGAAAATGCACAACTTTTTCGTATTGAAATGTTTTTCTAAGTCCTTACGGTTTAAAAACGAATTCGAATACAGTCAAATTTGATTTTGAACGTGTTTGTTTTTTAAAAAAATTGTCGAAATGAGGCAAATAATATATCATTGGAAAGATATCGAAAATACAAAACTTAGTCATGTTGAACGTTTTCTCAAATTCGCAACCATTGCAGAGTAATTTGGAATACAATGTGACCCATCGTGCTGTTTTTCCGTCAGAAAAAACAGAGTACTTGTACTGATCTACGTGTGTGTTTGTACTGATGCATTCTTCGGAGAATAATTTTGAAAGGTTCCAAAAAAAGAGTACTTGAATTGATGTCCATATGGTTTTGTACTGAGAGTGTTTTCCCGTCTGAAAAACAGAATACTCATATTGATGTATGTGTGTATTTGTACCGACCTATTTTTTGTAGAGTAATTTTTGAATGTTTCTGAAAAAGGGAGTACTTGAACTGATGTCCGCATGGGTTTGTACTGAGCGTGTTTTTCACTGAATAGATTTTGCTCTGTTTTTGGGTAATATTTCCTCGTAACTTTCCAACAGTTTACGGTATAATAGTCCTCGAACTTGCATGGTTTATATCATTGAACTGAATGCTATTTTTTTCCCAAAAATTGTTTTTGCGTGTTTTCTATTTTTTAATTCAAGATGAATTGATGACTTTCGAATCGAAGAGAAATTGCATAGAGTACTGAGAGATTGCATAATATAATTACATATCTATGCTCGCAATTTTTGGACACACATAATGCATGCCGTGGAGAATAGCAAATCTCAAAGCTGGGCATTAGTTATCAAGCATCACCGAAGCAGCCAGATAATTTTAGTAACCACACACAAAAAGGATATCTAAGAAACATCACATGCACAAGTTGAGTAGCAGCAGCTTCTGTTTCGACGGGTTCAATCACGACAGCAAAGTCATCAACCGCTCAAGTGCAGTAGCAGATCGCACACCCACATCTGCTCACCTATCGACATATCCGTCTTGCTCCTCGCCATGTGCACCACCAAACTGCTCCCTTTCTCCAGCAACAAACCACTCCATGCCGATGCGGGGTTAGATTGAGTTCCCAACTAGTACCTGCAAATCCCATCCCCAAATATGCATGTCAAGCTTCAGAGTTTTAAGTAATCTAAACTGAAGCATCTGAAAACATTGAACTGATACCTAGTGATCTCGTGAGCAAGGGTTTTTTGTGATATTACGTTATGTACTGATGATAGTGATCTCGTGTTGAACTTTGTCATACTATTTTACAATTTTTTTCTTGTCTTATTTATACTTATTTATTGTTCATCTCCAAACTTCCTTAGATTTCATATATGACCTTCTAGAAAAAAAATCAAACTCTTTCCTGAACATATGAGGTTTATGTCTTTGAACATACAAACTTTCAAAACATGAACTTACACTTTTTGCACGATTGAACATCTGATCTACTAATATACTGTTTTGTCAACGAACTGCTATAACATAAGTACTAAAACTAATACTAGCTCTTATATATTCCATGACAAAATCACACAGCATATGCATGATCACCACTAGACCATATACTGAAAACAACCAGAGTAATATAATGGAGTTTCCTGTTGATCACCATGAAATACACCTCATCCAAACTTTCGTGTTGCAAAAGAAATATGTTGAAGTCAATATGTTCCGGTGAACAGATCAGCCACAACTGCAACTCATACTGATAAATGGAAAAGGAATAGTCATGCAATCTACTACAAGAAACAAAAATTGCCACCTTGTCTTCACTAGCTAAGACTTGTTCTGGAGGAGCAGTTGGATCCTGCATCGGGCTAAAGGAATAAGTATTGAATCTCTGAAAGTACTAATCTAGGATATATAAAACAAAATAGGACTACCTACACACATTTTCACATAAACAATCAACATTTGCATATGAATCTCAATAATAATATGACCCCGTCTGCCACAATAGATAGTACTAGCATTGGAGTGAGTCGACAGAGTGAATAAAATTTTCTGGAGAGTGTGGTGTACCTCGGGCGGATCGGGGAAGCAGAAGACGACGACAAGCACGGGCTGGGGCACCATGGCCATCTCGTCGGCGTCTAGACCGTACACGTCGTGGAACTCCACCTTGCCCCGCGGGACACCCAGAGACCACATGAACTGCGCCCACCACGGTGAGGAGTTCCGTCAGATTGACGCTTACAGTAGCGAACCTCGCGATTTTTTTCGCACACGCTTCCAACAAACTTGAAACTTGAACGGCAGATTTTTCTGCAAAGAGGGGGATATAATGGAGAGCAAGTAGCTAGTTGAATTAATCATTCCATTTGTCCAATGACTGAACTGAGTGCAGGTAGCAGCTAGATGATATAGCAACTATGCGAGTGCATCAGGTTTAGCCACTGGCATCATTTGTCAAATTTAGAAACACAAGTAATATTTTCGAGGAAAAAAAGCATCCTCAGGGGCATTTGTGCAAGCACCTACCATGCAAACACACAAGAACTCTAGATTGAGCATAGGGAGGCGATAGTCTCGTTGTCTGGAGGGCCCAGGCGGCATCGGGTGCGGGGGAAACGGCAGCCTTGCCGATCGAAGGGTTGCAGCTGTGGGCGGCAAATCTGACAGCGTGTGGCATGTGCGGCCATCATTGCCATAGGTCGAGGTCTTCTTCCCTCATGACTGTCAAATACACATCAACAAAGTACATGTTATTCAGTTTGGAGACCAATTGAAATAGAAAGGAACTTGACCAATCTCGGCCATCTAAACCTTTCATTGTTGTACACAATCATAAGGGTAAAATCATTCATGAGTAATTAGCACATTGCATTCAAGGGTAATTTTCATCTACGGGAAATTGGAACTTGCATCTACACACTAAAGACTATCAAATTCCTTGAACTCAGGAAACTTGAAAAAAATGAGAATTGAACTGAATGAAATTTAGAAATTGTACTGAACTGAAAGAAGAAACTGGACATCATAGGTACATCGAGAAAATAGATTGTATGGAAGCACAAGAAGATATATAGACTAAAATAAGAATTGAACTGAAATGAATCTGGAATAAGATTTGGACTAAGCTAAATTTAGAAATTGAACTGGACTAGAATTAGAAATTGAACGGAACTAAAACAAGAAACTAGACTGAACAAAAAATACAAATTGAAATGAACTAAAATATGAAAATTGAAGTTTACAAAAATTAGAAATTGAACTGAACTAAGAAACTGAATTGAGACCACTGCGAACACATATATTTCTTTTGCACAGTAAACTACATGTCACATTTAAGAGCATCTTTTCCTTCCTGCCTTCCAACATCATGTAAGCAGTGATTATGACCTCTTGGAAACTTTTATTTTGTTTATACGCATCAGGAGAGGGGAGTTTACATAATAATTTTTTTCTGTTAACCTACATCACTGGCCCTGCTTGGATTGTTGGTGTTTTTGTCACTGCAATTTAATTTAGTTATTCAGTATAATTTCACTATTACATTTTAAGTGAAATGTGACTCAGAAACCACCCAAAGTAAAGTAACATCTATTTCAAAATGGATGGCTATAGTTGAGACAGAATTTAAGTTCAGCAATGCCCTTGCGGCAAAGCAAACTAAAATGTATCATTTCTCCTCAGGATTTTGCACATTAAAAGCATAATGCCCTAGAAGACAGCATGATAATTATTCAACAAAACATAGAAAACTGAACAACAAATTTTGTTGGATTTCGCAAGTGATATGTAGCTAGAGTAGCAAAGGTACCTAGCAAATGCACAATACTATTTCACTAACACGTGAAGTGGATTCACGTGTGCTTTGAAGCATAGGGTTGTACGGACACACTCAGCATCAGGGGATTTCCAATTCACACAAGATCGAACTGCACTAGTTTGTTATGTGAAGGCCAGCTGCCTGGCTCGTCACCGTCGAACTGAACCCTGCGCCCCTATTGAACTGCTGAAATAGATAAAGTGCCAAACTAGTACCTTAAAATCTCATCCCCAAATATGCATGTCAATCTTCACAGTTGGAAGTAATCTGAGCTATCTCAGAACATCGAACTGATACATACATGCAAGAACGAAACCGGTACAAGCAATACAAACAATCAATATGAGGAGGAATGTCTAGATGAATAAGAACAGAGCATCAAGAAGATTCATCAAATTCATACCAAAAATATGAGGAGGGGTCACGGTACGCCAACCAATAGGCTATGCGGGAGGAGGGCGTGAACTACAGCGGGAGGAGGGCGCGACCTGCAGTTTCAGTGGTATATGCCTAATAACAATTGGAATGTAGATGATCAGCCAGTGTCGGCCTCCAAGGCAAACAACCTTCTTGACAACACACTATACACCGACCAACATGGACTTTGTTGGGTTTAGTTTTTTTATTCATGCACTGTTAGGCATGCCCATTTTGATCTTACAAAGTTTTCTATACGCATCTAAACCTACAAAGTTTTCCTATAGCCATTTTGAACTTACAAAGTTTCTCTCGATGAACTTTCATGTGGTTTGTTTACAAGGAACTTTCATAATGGAACTTCTCACGCAATTGCACATGTACTGGTTATATTTTCTCGGAAGCTAGAATGGTTTTCATATCTTTCGTACACTATGGTGATGAATATAAGCAGCGGGTGAGCACCAAGACAGCTTCAACATGGGATCCCTTTCCCCAAGAGGAAGCAATAGGATTATTGCTTAGAAAATAAGAAAGTGCAAGTATGAGGAGAGTAGCAAGAGTTGTACTTTTGGTGTAAGCATACATGAGCAGGGCTTGCGCGGAGGCCGTGTGAGGAACTGGTTGAGGACGACCATGCTCGTGTTTGTGTTGCTGTCGTTGTGGCAAAAGGGGCAACGACCTATGTTGGTTGCAGGAGCTGGACTGAACACCTAGGAATCACATCAAAGTAATTAGCAAGATTAAGCACTACTTTTTATAAGAATTAGCCAGCAATTAAAAGGGTGAGAATTAAGAGTTCTAGTAATTATAATTTCCAAACACTAGTAGCAACCACTATTTTGGTTTAGTTTCCTATATATGAATAAAATCAACATCAATCTCTCTTTATGGAGGAGCTCAGGAGAGAGAGAGAGAGAGAGAGAGAGAGAGCATAGTCCTAGCAATCATACTCCTGCTTCGCTAACAGAACTGATGGCGATGGGTGTAAGTGGCAATTTGATCTCTTCATGGTGCTGGGTCCATCTGATCCAGCGACCATATGTTGTCACTCATCAGTACTAGTATTCAGTAACGACCTGTACAGGTCCTTATCCAACGAATATCACTAACACTGAGCCGGACAAATCTCGCCGATCCATCTATGACAGCCTACGAGAGAAAGGTTATGTATTTCTTCCCAAATATCTGAATCAAGAGCACCCATACTTCAATTCAAAATAAAATGGCAGTTCGAAAGGAGGCACGAAGATCTTTGTAGCCGGGAGCTGGAGAGAAGAAATTGTGAGCAGGGTGTACCTCATGATGGCTGCTGGAAAGGGGTGCTGCGAAGGTGAATGGCCTCGGGCGGTGGGTTTGGACTGCTGGACGGACCGGTGACGGACCACCCACCGGGGACAAGGCGGAGTGGCAGCTAGAGCATCACCGAGGGCAGTAAGAAGGAGGCGGGGGGGGGAGGGCGCGACGTGCGAACTGCCTGA
>NC_041385.1:251766551-251775914 GCF_002162155.2 Triticum dicoccoides
CCGCAGAGAAGGTGGGGGCGAAGCGCAGGCGGGAGCCGCTGAGAAGGTGGGGGCGAGGCGTCGGCGGGAGCCACTGAGAAGGTGGGAGCGGCGGCGATAGGAGGTAGCCGGGAGAGGTAAGTGGGGGTGGGGGACGATGTGCTCGGGGAGTTGGGCTGGGTTGCCTCCTCCTTGTTCTTTTGGATCGGGCTCTATAAGGGACCAACTGTAACAAAATAATATTCTGTTACTAGTAACAAAATAGGCATGTCCTATATATACATACACACACACACACAGATATATATATATATATATATATCCATGAAGGGTTTTAGTCCGTTAACTTTTAAAGGACCGGCTGGAGATGGCCTTATGCCTTGTTTATTTCAGTTCTTCACAATGTGATGCTCTATATTTGCAACTATTTGCTAGCAGTTCAATTTCATCAATAACTGTTTCAACAATACCACTATGAATTTCGATATTTGGTTGCTATTAAGGATGTTGCAGTTAACATGCCTTTTTGTTTTTTTAACAGGAACTAGTGTACTTTAGACCTGCACAATACTAGTTTGAATGACTATTTGCTTGGTTTTAAATGTTATGCCTGATGCAGTTAACACACCTTTCCACTTCTTGTTTTGCTTAACTAGCTTGCTTAAACCTGCACACTGAAGCTATAATTTGTAGATTATGTTGTCTACCATGGATATATTTGGTTGATATTTAGCCTGTTGTGCTTAACATGCCTTCATATATACTCATACAGGACAATATTGAGAACAGTGTTGTTTTCCATCAAGGTTAGTTTCATCGCATTGCTTATATGTACTCACTGTTCAGGATATCGGTAGCTGGTAACATATAGCCTGGGGGCTGATAAGGGTTTAATCATCGAATCGGACATTTCACTGAATATAAGTGTAACCCATTTATCAGTAGGTTAACTAGGGCCATATTTAATATATCTGAGGCTACATAGCAACATGTGATACATCTCCAACTTATCTATAATTTATGAAGCATTCATGCTATTTTATTATCTATTTTGAATTATTACGGGCTTTATTATACACTTTTATATTACTTTTGGGACTAACCTACTAAATGAAACCTTCGGAAACGTGAGTCCAAACGGAATGTTGTTTTATTGCGGGCATTCATGCTATTTTATTACCCGGCCCATATTGTTGTTTTATTGCCTGTTTCAGTATTTCAAAGAAAAGAAATATCAAACAAAGTCCAAACGGAATGAAACCTTCGGGAACGTGATTTTTGGAAAGGATATGATCCGGGAGACTTGGAGTTCAAGCCAGGGAAGGTTCGAGGAGGCCAGGAGATAGGAGGGCGTGCCCACCCCCCTGTGCTCACCCCCTGTCTCCCGGGCCCCTCAAGGCTCCCCTGACCGACTTCTTTCGCCTATATAAGTCCATGTACCCTAAAAACATAAAAGACGAAGATAGATCGGGAGTTACGCCGCCGCAAGCCTCTGTAGCCACCAAAAACCTCTCGGGAGCCCGTTCCGGCACCCTGCCAGAGTGGGGATCCCTCACCGGTGGCCATCTTCATCATCTCGGCGCTCTCCATGACGAGGAGGGAGTAGTTCACCCTCCGGGCTGAGGGTATGCACTAGTAGCTATATGTTTTATCTCTCTCTCTCTCTCTCGTGTTCTCTCTGGCACGATCTTGATGTATCCCGAGCTTTGCTATTATAGTTGGACCTTATGATGTTTCTCCCCCCTCTACTCTCTTGTGATGAATTGAGTTTTCCTCTTGAAGTTATCTTGTCGAATTGAGACTTTAATGATTTGAGAACACTTGACATATGTCTTGCCGTGTTTATCTATGGTGACAATTGTTGGGGAACGTAACAGAAATTCAAAATTTTCTATGCATCACCTAGATCAATCTATGGAGAGACTAGCAACAAGGGGAAGGAGAGTGCATCTACATACCCTTGTAGATCGCTAAGCAGAAGCGTTCAAGAGAATGGGGTTGAAGGAGTCGTACTCGTCGTGATCCAAATCACCGGAGATCCTAGTGCCGAACGGACGGCACCTCCGCGTTCAACACACGTACAGCCCGGTGACGTCTCCCATGCCTTGATCCAGCAAGGAGACAGGGAGAGGTTGGGGAAGACTCCATCCAGCAACAGCACAACGGCGTGGTGGTGGTGGAGGAGCATGGTGATCCAGCAGGGCTTCGCCAAGCACCACGAGATATGAGGAGAAAGAGAGGTAGGGCTGCGCCAACAGGAGAAGAACTTCGTGTATTGGGATGCTCCTTTGCCTCCACTATATATAGGGGGAGAGGGGGCAGCGCCCCACCTAGATTTCCACCCCTAGGGGCGACGGCCAGCCCTGGATCCCATCTAGGGGGCGGCCAAGGGGGGAGAGGGGGAAACTTGCCCCCCCCCCAAGCAAGGTGGGGCGCCCCCTCCCCAAACCCTAGGCGCCTTGGACCCTTGTGGGGGGGGGGGTGCACCAGCCCACCTGGGGCTGGTCCCCTCCCACACATGGCCCATGCAGCCATCTGGGGCTGGTGGCCCCACTTGTTGGACCCCCAGGACGGTGGTCCCGGTACATTACCGATAAAACCCGAAACTTTTCCGGTGACCAAAACAGGACTTCCCATATATAAATCTTTACCTCCGGACCATTCCGAAACTCCTCATGACGTCCGGGGACATCATACAAGACTCCGAACAACATTCGGTAACCACATACAAACTTCCTTTATAACCCTAGCATCATCGAACCTTAAGTGTGTAGACCCTACGGGTTCGGGAACCATGCAGACATGACCGGGACGTTCTCCAGTCAATAACCAACAGCGGGATCTGGATACCCATGTTTTCTCCCACATGTTCCACGATGATCTCATTAGATGAACCATGATGTCAAGGACTCAATCGATCCCGTATTCAATTCCCTTTGTCAAGCGGTATTGTACTTGCCCGAGATTCGATCGTCGGTATCCCGATACCTTGTTCAATCTCGTTACCGACAAGTCTCTTTACTCGTTCCATAACACATCACCCCGTGATCAACCCCTTGGTCACATTGTGCACATTATGATGATGTCCTACCGAGTGGGCCCAGAGATACCTCTCCGTCACACGGAGTGACAAACCACAGTCTCGATTCATGCCAACCCAACAGACACTTTCGGAGATACCCGTAGTGCACCTTTATAGCCACCCAGTTACGTTGTGACGTTTGGTACACCCAAAGCATTCCTACGGTATCCGGGAGTTGCACAATCTCATGGTCTAAGGAAATGATACTTGACATTAGAAAATCTTTAGCATACGAACTACACGATCTTTGTGCTAGGCGATAGGATTAGGTCTTGTCCATCACATCATTCTCCTAATGATGTGATCCCGTTATCAACGACATCCAATGTCCATGGTCAGGAAACCGTAACCATCTATTGATCAACGAGCTAGTCAACTAGAGGCTTACTAGGGACATAGTGTTGTCTATGTATCCACACATGTATCTGAGTTTCCTATCAATACGATTATAGCATGGATAATAAACGATTATCTTGAACAAGGAAATATAGTAATAATAACTAATTTATTATTGCCTCTAGGGCATATTTCCAATAGTCTCCCACTTGCACTAGAGTCAATAATCTAGTTCACATCTCCATGTGATTAACACTCACAGGTCACATCGCCAGGTGACCAACATCCAAAGAGTTTACTAGTGTCACCAAACTAGTTCACATCATCATGTGATTAAGACTCAATGAGTTCTGGGGTTTGATCATGTTTTGCTTGTGAGAGAGGTTTTAGTCAACGAGTCTGCAACATTAAGATCCGTATGTACTTTGCAAATCTCTAGGTCATATTGTAAATGCTGCTTCCATGCTCCACTTGGAGCTATTCCAAATGGTTGCTCCATTATACGTATCCGGTTTGCTACTCAGAGTCATTCGGATAGGTGTTAAAGCTTGCATCGACGTAACCCTTTACGCCGAACTCTTTATCACCTCCATAATCAAGAAACATGTCCTTATTACTCCAAGGACAATTTTGACCGCTGTCCGGTGATCCACTCCTTGATCACCTTTGTACCCTCTTGCCAGACATGTGGCAAGGCACACATCAGCTACGGTACTCAGCATAGCATACTGTAGAGCCTACGTCTAAAGCATAGGGGACGACCTTCGTCCTTTCTCTATCTTCTACCGTGGTCGAGCTTTAAGTCTTAACTTCATACCTTACAACTCAGGCAAGAACTCCTTCTTTGACTGATCCATCTTGAACATCTTCAAGATCATGTCAAGGTATGTGCTCATTTGAAAGTACCATTAAGCGTTTTGATCTATCCTCATAGATCTTGATGCTCAATGTTCAAGCAGCTTAATCCAGGTTTTCTATTGAAAACACTTTTCAAATAACCCTATATGCTTTCCAGAAATTCTACATCATTTCTGATCAACAATATGTCAACAACATATACTCATCAGAAATTCTATAGTGCTCCCACTCACTTCTTTGGAGATACAAGTTTCTCATAAACTTTTTATAAACCTGAAATCTTTGATCATCTCATCAAAGCGCATATTCTGACTCCGAGATGCTTGCTCTAGTCCATGGAAGGATCACTGGAGCTAGCATACCTTTTAGCATCCTTAGGATCGACAAAACCTTTCTGATTGTATCACATACAACCTTTCCTTATGAACACTGGTAAGGAAACTTGTTTTGACATCCATCTGCCACATTTCATAAATGCAGCTAATGCTAACATGATTCCGACGGACTTAAGCATCACTACGTATGAGAAAGTCTCATCGTAGTCAACTCCTTGAACTTGTGAAAAACTCTTCGCCACAAGTCGAGCTTCATAGACGGTGACATTACCGTCCACGTCCGTCTTCTTCTTAAAGATCCATTTATCTCAATGGCTTGCCGATCATCGGGCAAGTCCACCAAAGTCCATGCTTTGTTCTGATACATGGATCATATCTCGGATTTCATGGATTCTAACCATTTGTCGGAATATGGGCCCACCATCGCTTCTCCATAGCTCGTAGGTTCATTGTTGTCTAGCAACATGACCTTCAAGACAGGATTACTGTACCACTCTGAAGTAGTATGCATCCTTGTCACCCTACGAGGTACGGTAGTGACTTGATCCGAAAGTTCATGATCACTATCATAAGCTTCTACTTCAATTGGTGTGGGCGCCATAGGAACAACTTCCTGTGCCCTGCTACACACTAGTTGAAGTGACGGTTCAATAACCTCATCAAGTCTCCACCATGCTCCCACTCAACTTTCTGAGACAAACTTTTCCTCGAGAAAGGACCCGATTCAAGAACCAATCCCTATTGCTTTCAGATCTGAATTAGGAGGTATACCCAACTGTTTTGGGTGTCCTATGAAGATGCATTTTATCCGCTTTGGGTTCAAGCTTATCAACCTGAAAAATTTTCACATAAGCGGCGCAGCCCCAAACTTTTATGAAACAACAACTTAGGTTTCTCCAAACCATAGTTCAAACGGTGTCGTCTCAATGGAATTACGTGGTGGCCTATTAAAGTGAGTGCAGTTTTCTCTAATGCCTAACCCATGAACGATAGTGGTAATTTGATAAGAGACATCATGGTATGCACCATATCCAATAGGGTGCAACTATGATGTTCGGACACACCATCACACTATGGTGTTCCAGGCGGTATTAATTGTGAAACAATTTCCACAATGTCTTAATTGCGTGCCAAAGCTCGTAACTCAGATACTCATCTCTATGATCATATCATAGACATTTTATCCTCTTGTCACGATGATCTTCAACTTCACTCTGAAATTACTTGAACCATTCAATAATTCAGACTTGTGTTTCATCAAGTAAATATACTCAGTATCTACTCAAATCATCTGTGAAGTAAGAACATAACAATATCCACTGCGTGCCTCAGCACTCATTGAACTGCACACATCAAAATGTATTACTTCCAACAAGTTGCTTTCTTGTTCCATTTCATTGAAATCGAGGCTTTCAGTCATCTTGCCCATATGGTATGATTTGCATGTCTCAAGTGATTCAAAATCAACTGAGTCCAAATTGTCCATCTGCATGGAGTTTCTTCATGCGTATATACCAATAGACATGGTTCACATGTCTCAATCTTTTCAAAAACGAGTGAGTCCAAAGATCCATCAACATGGAGCTTCTTCATGCGTTTTATACCAATATGACTTACATGGCAGTGCCACAAGTAGGTGGTACTATCATTACTATCTTATATATTTTGGCATGAACATGTGTATCACTACGATCGAGATTCAATAAACCATTCATTTTGGGTGCAAGACCATGGAAGGTATTATTCAAATAAACATAGTAACCATTATTCTCCTTAAATGAATAACCGTATTGCGATGGACATAATCCAATCATGTCTATGCTCAACGCAAACACCAAATAACAATTATTTAGGTTTAACACCAATCTCGATGGTAGAGGGAGCGTGCGATGCTTGATCACATCAAGATTGGAAAACACTTCCAACACATATCGTCAGCTCACCTTTAGCTAGTCTCCTTTATTCCATAGCCTTTTATTTCGAGTTACTAACACTTAGCAACCGAACCGGTATCTAATACCCTGGTGCTACTAGGAGTACTAGTAAAGTACACATTAACATAATGTATATCCAATATACTTCTATCGACCTTGCCAGCCTTCTCATCTACCAAGTATCTAGGGTAATTCTGCTCGAGTGGTTGTTCCCCTTATTACAGAAGCACTTAGTCTCGGGTTTGGGTTCAACCTTGGGTTTCTTCAATAGATCAGCAGCTGATTTGCCATTTCATGAAGTATCCTTTCTTGCCCTTACCCTTCTTGAAACTAGTGGTTTCACTAACCATCAACAATTGATGCTCCTTCTTGATTTATACTTTCGCGGTGTCAAACATCGCGAATATCTCAAGGATCATCATATCTATCCCTGATATGTTATAGTTCATCACGAAGCTCTAGCAGTTTGGTGGCAATGACTTTGGAGAAACATCACTATCTCATCTAGAGGATCAACTCCCACTCGATTCAAGTGATTGTTGTACTCAGACAATCTGAGCACAAGCTCAACAATTGAGCTTTTCTCCCTTAGTTTGCAGGCTAAGAAAATCGTCGGAGGTCTTATACCTCTTGACGTGGGCACGAGCCTGAAATCCCAATTTCAGCCCTCGAAATATCTCATATGTTCCGCGACATTTCGAAATCGTCTTTGGTGCCTCAACTCTAAACCATTTAACTGAACTATCATGTAGTCAAAAACCTGTATGTCAGATGTTTGCAACATCCACAGACGACGTTCGAGGTTCAGCACAATGAGCGGTGCATTAAGGACATAAGCTTTCTACGAAGCAACAAGGACAATCCTCAGTTTACGGACCTAGTCCGCATAATAGCTACTATCAACTTTCAACTAAATTTCTCTAGGAACATATCTAAACAGTAGAACTAAAGCGTGAGCGTACGACATAATTTGCAAAGACATTTTGACTATGTTCAGGATAATTGAGTTCATCTTATGAACTCCCACTCATATAGACATCCCTATAGTATTCTAAGTGATTACATGATCTGAGTCAACTAGGCCGTGTCCGATCATCACGTGAGACGGACTAGTCAACGTCGGTGAACATCTTCATGTTGATCGTATCTTCTATACGACTCATGCTCGACCTTTCGGTCTTCCGTGTTCCGAGGCCTGTCTGTACATGCTAGGCTCGTCAAGTCAACCAAAGTGTATCGCGTGTGTAAATCTGGCTTACACCCGTTGTATGTGAACGTTAGAATCTATCACACCCGATCATCACGTGGTGCTTCAAAACGACGAACTTTCGCAACGGTGCACAGTTAGGGTGAACACTTTCTTGAAATTGTTATGAGGGGTCATCTTATTTACTACCGTCGTTCTAAGAAAATAAGATGCAAAATCATGATAAACATCACATGCAATCAAAAAGTGACATGATATGGCCAATATCATTTTGCTCCTTTTGATCTCCATCTTCGGGGCTCCATGATCATCATCGTCACCGGCATGACACCATGATCTCCATCATCATGATCTCCATCATCGTGCCTTCATGAAGTTGTCACGCCAATGACTACTTCTACTTCTATGGCTAACGCGTTCAGCAATAAAGTAAAGTAATTTACATGGCGTTCTTCAATGACACGCAGGTCATACAAAAATAAAGACAACTCCTATGGCTCCTGCCAGTTGTCATACTCATCGACATGCAAGTCGTGATTCCTATTACAAGAACATGATCATCTCATACATCACATATACCATTCATCACATCCTTTGGCCACATCACATCACACAACACTTGCTGCAAAAACAAGTTAGACGTCCTCTAATTGTGGTTGCAAGTTTTTACGTGGCTTCTATAGGTGTTCTAGAAAGAATGTTTCTTACCTACGTAAAACCAGAACGTGATATGCCAATTTCTATTTACCCTTCATAAGGACCCTTTTCATCGAATCCGCTCCAACTAAAGTGGGAGAGACAGACACCCGCTAGCCACCTTATGCAACTAGTGCATGTCAGTCGGTGGAACCTGTCTCATGTAAGCGTACGTGTAAGGTCGGTCCGGGCCGCTTCATCCCACGATGCCGCCGAAGCAAGATAAGACTAGTAGTGGCAAGAAAATTAACAACATCTACGCCCACAACTGCTTTGTGTTCTACTCGTGCATAGTAACTACGCATATACCTAGCTCATGATGCCACTGTTGGGGAACGTAGCAGAAATTCAAAATTTTCTACGCATCACCAAGATCAATCTATGGAGAGAGTAGCAACGAGGGGAAGGAGAGTGCATCTACATACCCTTGTAGATCTCTAAGCGGAAGCGTTCAAGAGAACGGGGTTGAAGGAGTCGTACTCCTCGTGATCCAAATCACCGGAGATCCTAGTGCCGAACGGACGGCACCTCCACGTTCAACACATGTACAGCCCGGTGACGTCTCCCATGCCTTGATCCAGCAAGCAGAGAGGGAGAGGTTGGGGAAGACTCCATCCAGCAGCAGCACAACGGCGTAGTGGTGGTGGAGGAGCGTGGTGATCCAGCAGGGCTTCGCCAAGCACCGCAAGATATAAGGAGAAAGAGAGGTAGGGCTGCGCCAACAGGAGAAGAACTTTGTGTATTAGGCTGCTCCTTTGCCTCCACTATATATAGGGGGCGAGGGGGCTGCACCCCCACCTAGGTTTCCACCCTTAGGGGCGGCGGCCAGCCCTAGATCCCATCTAGGGGGGCGGCCAAGGGGGGAGAGGGGGAAACTTGCCCCCCAAGCAAGGTGGGGCGCCCCCTCCCCAAACCCTAGGCGCCTTGGTCCCTTGT